>NC_072426.2:53739537-54043518 GCF_028878055.3 Symphalangus syndactylus | reverse complement strand
AGAAAATATGTTTTTCAAAATTTGAAGCCCAAAAGGAAAAAATGAAACAGAGTAGGGCAGATTCAACCCACATTTCTCAGCCAGGCAGATTGAAAGAAAGTGGCAAATATTTTCAGGGTAATTTTCCATCCATTGATTGTTAGTGCCCAGCATTACTATCTGGATTGCATAGTGTTATCTCATCTTAGTTCAGCTTCCTTGTCCCTACCAGTCAATTAGTCAAGTGATTTTTTGACCTTCTAAAAATGACATGAAATATTTAAACATAGCCATTCAGATTTTTCATTATCTTGAATTTTGTTGTTGTATTTTCAGCAGATCAAATTGGAGAACACTTGTATTTACAAAAGCCAAGCCATTATTTTCAAAATACCATTCAATGTGCATGGAATTTAGTTTGAGATGAGAAATAATGTTCCGTAACTTTCAACAGTGGAACAGAAGAGTAGACCTGTTTTTCGTTCCTTGATTGTCTGTTCACAGTTAAACATATTTACACATTGCTCTTGCTGCTTGAGGTGCCTGATGGCAACATGTTAGTCATTTTCTCACTTAACTCATTATACCGTTTAAGCATCCTGAATCACACTACTCCATCAGCTTACATCATGTCAAGTAGCATGTCAGCTGGAACTTTATATTTAAAAGTTTACAACAGTTTCTAAACTAGCCCCAGTCTACGCATCAGAAAACAAACTACAAGTGAGAAGAAAGAGAATAGAAAATAGCTTGTTCTCAATATTGACACATTAATTAAAAATAAAATGTCTAACTTGTTAAGTTAGAATGTTTTCTTTTGCAAGACTTTTAACATATTAGCCATTTTTGTTTGTAATTATTTCAATAACTAAAATCACAATACATTTTGAGTGTTTATGGTGTGCCAGGTGCTGATACTTCACATATTATCTTATTTATTCCTCCGAGAAATCCCTTAGGAAGTCTAAACTTTCTAAGTGACCTGCGCTGGTTCACACAGCTGATTGGCAAAGCCTATATCACATCCTGGACTAACTTACTGCACAATCTGAGCTATAAAGCACTAGGCTGTGTCCCCTGATGTCTCTGAATATAATTTCAAAAACATTTAAAGTAGCCTCTTATTATTATATGGAAGCTTAGAGTGTTTATGCCTTATTCATTTTGGCTTGAAGTCCTTAAAATAAGAGTAATAAACCAACAGGTCACAGGCCATATCCAACTCATAGATGTACTTGTTTGGCCCAAGAAATGCTGCAAAACTGGTAAATTTGTGATGACTATTTTAAAGTATAAGAATATTTATAAAATCTGGATTTCTGACTTCTCTTGAAAAATCAGACCACCTATCTTAAATACAGGAAATTATCACTTAAAAGAATGTACTGATGTTTTACAACTACATTTATGAGAAAGATGAGAAAATACGTCAGGTACTTAATAATCTGTCTACTCTTTGGAGGTTAGCAGATACTCTTAGTTCTGCCACTTTGCATTCTTTTTTTTTTCTAAATGTGCAGACTCAACATACATTGATCAGAAGGCTGGATATGTTATGAGTTTTAGAAGTAACCCTGCACACTGGGATATTAGGACTTCAAATGATTAGTAACATTTGCTTTTAATTTAAAAACTTTATTCATTTAATAGTTGGGCCATTAAAAAGTACCTCTGTAAAATGAAGTACTGTGGCTTCACTTTCTATAAGTAAAAACAGTTCCATCAGGTGGCTGTCTGTTACATCAGAAATCAATATGTTCTGTCTAATTTGTCTCTGTTATTTCCAGGGTCAGGTTCCTTCATCTTCAATTACTTAGTCTTACCGTGATATATAACAGAGTCAAGTGTTGTAGCTATTACTCAGAAAGTCTGTTTCTTAAGAAGTAATATAGGGTACGTAATATCCTTAAATATGCCCAGCCTTCTCCAGCTAAGACAAATTGTTTAAAGCTTCTATAATATTAAGATTCAGAACACTAGATTTCAACCTCCTCCCAAAAACAATTCATTAAATCTTAGAATGCATAGGTTAGTGCCATATCATGACTTTTCTGACAAATAATAAAATATTTCAAGAGCTTGATGGGAGAACTTGGATTAAAATGATAAATTTAATTTTAATGGATTACAAACTACTATTCTCAACAATCACTATGTACGCACATACATAAACACATTCAACTGCTCACCACATTATGTATGCATGTGTGACACATACACATAAATACATTCATACACAACTGGTTGTCTAAAACTCAGATTTACAAAGCTCAGAAAAGTATCAAGAAAAAAGAGAAGGCACGTCAGGAGATATCTCTGAGTCAGTAGAAGGGAAGACAGAAGATCAGGGTGCTAAAATTGTATACTCAATGAATATAAACCAAATGATTTATATATTTTAATATATCCAATGGTATCATGACCAAATTCTACCTTATGCTCCAGCCCCCTCACATGAGCCTTCAGACCATAATCAAAACATATTAATTTCACAGTTTATACTTAATTCCATTGATACTGGAAATTTAATTTCTCACACCATAGCAAATTGGAAGTAGTGATCACAAGTCTATAGTTACCTTAAGTAGTCACACTGTCAACAGAGGATTGACCTTGGGAAGAGACAGAATTATTTCATATAAGAATATAATAAAAATCTGACAATGGTTTTAGCATATAATGTTTAAGAGAGAAAGAAAAACAAACCAGAAGAGTTACATTTTTAATTTTATTACTTCAAAACATATACATACCCTGAAAAATTAACTTGTATGGTTTTCCCAAAAATGCTAAGTATATGAGACATTGCTTCATTTAATTTTCTTTATTTTTCTATGTAGTATATTTTAGTATTCAGCTGCTACTTTATTACTCTTTTATGTTTTCCAAATTATAAAGAGCTATTTGTAACCCATATTTTAAAGTATTCTCTTAAAGACTACATAGCCATCATGAATCTTTTAGAGAACAATGATTCACTAAGCAGTTGGTATTTTAACTTTCATGTTGCTCTATGGCAAATACTTACAGATATATTTGAGTATCTTATTGTCATTCTGCATAAAAATTCCAATTTTCAGTTAAATTACTCCACATCACTCAAAAGTAAAGATAAATTAGGAACATTAATATCATTTTAAGAAATATTTAAGATATCATTTTAAGAAATATTCTGTCAGTAATAACAATATTATTAATTCAAGAAAGTAGAGCTCATAGTTAAAGAGGACACACACTTTGAACAACTAAAACCATTTGTGTTTTTTGCAAAGTCTTTTGTGGTAAAATCAGAACAAATATTTGTTAGGGAAGATGACATTAATGATGATTTATAGTGGTGTTCAGGAGCAATCAAAACTAAAAGATTCTAAGAAGTCAAAAAAAAAAGAAAAGAAAAAAAAAGAAGTAAGGAAACTTTACTCCTCAAATTGGAAGTAAGATCCTATTTGCTGAATGCTTATCTTAAACCCACTATCTTAAGACTTTTGTTTGCATAAATACAAACACAATAAAAAATGAATTGTTCTTGAACACCTGTTAGACCATAATCAGATTAAGCAATTAATACAATTCTTTTTTAAATGTGATGAGAATTAGTGAAAATAAATATGTGGAGGCAATTTGTAAGGAAATATAAAAGTTTTACTAAGCTACGTATTTATTTTATAAAGCATTATAAAATATTCATCTTAACTTTTATTGTGGCATTTATGTACACTTTCACTTAACATATTTTGTTAAATCAACGAGTGAATCACAAAAATACAGAAAATCTTTTTTTCTTAATGTTTTTATATTAAGCACGTTGCCTGTGCTGATTATACGGTGCTATAGGCTGAATGTTTGTTCCCCTCCTGAATTCAGACACTGAAATTAAATACCCAATGTGATGGCATTTGAAGGTGGAGTGTCTGGGAGGTGATTAGATAATGAGAGTGGAGCCATAACTGTTATCTCATGCTCTATAACAAATTACCCTATAATTTAGTAGCTTGGATAAGTAATTGTATTATCTCTTATGGTTTCTGTGGGTCAGAAATTTGAGAGCAACTTGGCTGTATGGTTTTGGCTTGAGAATTCTCCTGAGTTTGCAATCAGATATCTGTCAGGGCTAAAGTCATTTGAAGGCTTGACTGGGTTGGAGGATGTCCTTTCAAGGTGTCTCAGTCACATGTCTATTAGTAGAGGGTCTCAGTTCCTTTCCACCTAAACCCCTCCACAGGTCTGCTTGAGTGTCCTGACAATATAGTGGCTGAGTTTCCCTTAGCCCAAGACATCAAGATAGAAGTGGCAGTACCCCTTTCTCTGGATTCCCCTATTGGCGCTGTGTTGGCCTGGGTGTGGTAGCTTCTCAACTGGTCACTGGAGTTCTCAGAAAGGTAGTCTGGTCCATATAGTGTTGTTATCTCTGTGTCTCTGTGGGGGAATGCATGCCTGAAATTTCAGTCCACCATCTTGCTGCCAGTGTCACTTTTCTAACCTCTCTAGCTACAAAAATGTTTTTATAAGTATTTACTAATTTGAATTTAACTTTCTTGGAGGTCTCTTGCCTTAAGGACACTCATAACTATGTAAGAACAATTTATACCAGAATCAGAATATTGTCACCAAATGAAGTACATAAAGTTGTTTATAAGAGAAAATGTGAGGTCGGGCTCAGTGGCTGACGCCTGTAATCCCAGCACTTTGAGAGGCCGAGGTGGGAGGATCATCTGAGGTCAGGAGTTTGAGACCAGCCTGATGAACATGGTGAAACCCCATCTCTACTAAAAATACAAAAATTAGCTGGGCATGGTGGCGCACACCTGTAATCCCAGCTACTCAGGAGGCTAAGGCAGGAGAATCACTTGAACCCGGGAGGCAGAGGTTGCAGTGAGCCGAGATCCTGCCACTGCACTCCAGCCTGGGCAACAGAGTGAAACTCTGTCTCAAAAGAAAAAAAAAAAAAAGAAAGAGGGGACAACTTGCCATTCTTTATAGATGGTTCTAAATTGGTGTTAGTACTGCTGAATATTCTATCTCATGGAGCTTAGGAATAAGGGGAAGAGACTAGAGATAATGTTTATGCTTTTACTCAATAAAGATAAAATTACATTAATATTATTACCTAAGCAAGTCTGTTTCCATGTTCAGGAAGTGGCATGTTAAGTTCTGTCTTCAATAGGGTAAACATAGATAGTGTTCAATAATCATATTAAATAGTAAAATTTAGGCCCAAGGATATTCCTTCATGACTTTAGGCCTTGTAGAGGTTCATATTTGATTTCATATCAATGAGTTTTTATTATTTATCAGATGCTCTACACAAAAATTAAAATGCTTAACTTTTCAACCTGTTTTCTTTATTTGTCCTAAGCAAGATTTAAGTCCATATTTTGTTGAGGCAACTTTTTAATACTTAGGATAATGGGAATTAATAGACACATGGATAATATAAAACCACAGATGATCAAAATTTGTAGTTTCTATCACTAAAAAAATATGAGTTCTTTGACCCTCATCAACTATGTTTATTTGCCCTGAAAAAAGTCGTGAAAAAGTAAAGAGGAGAGATGAAAGAGGGCAGAAATGAGGAATGAAGACAGAGAAGGAGGGAGAAAGAAGAAAGTGAGAGACAGGGAGTGATGCTAGGGAGTGAAGGGAGAATGAAGAAAAAAATAAGTAAATAAGGAAATAGGAGGAAAAGAAGAAGATGAGGCAGAATGCAGGGGTATCAAGAAAATTAGGTTATACTACCATCAACAAAAACTGCAAGAAGTTACAGAGAAATATCCCATACCATGATGTGTTACATGTAGCATTGTACAGTTGATAGAGTAGATAGTAGAACATCAACCATTATTCTGGGTAATCATTCATTGGTTCATCTTTTGACCATAGACTTAGTGCAAGGCATTGTGACATGTATGGCTATAGACTTAAGAAAAGAGAAAAAACATTTCTTATTTCGATTCAGCTATATCAGTTTTAGGGGAAGAATGGACTAATAATTTGACAATAATCATTTTGAATATATCTTTACAGATGATTATTGAAGAAAATCAATATTATAAAATTGAAGAAATATCAATATTGTACAATCATGATATTTATCAGTCATTACATATTTTGTATCCATAATATGGCAAAAATGAATCAAATGTCAAAATATTCAGAATAAAATTATGGAATACATTTTCATGCCACACAATAAATGTAGGGCATTATACTTATGTCAATTGGAACCATGTTCCAACTAAGCCTTCACTGACACATTTGAATCATATTTGTCTTATTAATGCATCTTTAGAAAACATGTCCGGTAAGTTGCATTTAAAAATATTTTTTTCCCACATGGGGATTTAAAATATAATGCAAAGAATAGTAATTATGCAAACAAAGCCATTTTTTTATTTAAGTTGAAGGCTACATGGGACCATGTAAGAAGCGTCTACAAACTCTATTCACCCAGTGAAGAGCCAGAACTGGCTCTGGGCTTGCAAAAATAGGGCCTGTGCTGTTGAGATAAATTGCATTGCCTAACACTGTGTGTACTGTAAATGTGGGCAGATAATGTGGGCTAGAAACATTATTTCATCCATGGGGCATATGGTAATTATATCCACATTAAAGCACTTTTGCTAATCAGACACATGCACACATATTTGCTGCTGATGGGGTCCATCTGACACCAAGAGATCCCTCACAGATCTGGGCTCATCAGTACATTTCTGTCTATGTGCATCTCCTACCTACGGGGCTGCTGTAGCTCTTCTTAAATGACTTCTCCTCCCCGCAACTCCGTGCACAGAAGATTACAACATAAACACGGCACCAGAACAGAAGTTTATAGTTTCAGGAGAGGAAGTGAGTCTGGCAGTTTTTATCAACTATTGTCTCCCCTGAGCGTAGTCTGAAGTGGCCACTTTTGAGTATTTATCTGGCACGGCCCATGACATAAAATCCTAGAGTTCCACAGAATTGGTGACCCAAATTCAAACAAAAGACAGACTTCGGGTGTTGAGCCACCCCACAAGGCTATAGTAAGTGGTTTCTATGTGCTGTACTCTACACTGAGTATATAAATGTGTTTTCTCTTTAAATCCTTATAACAGTCCTGCATGATATAAATAATTATCGGTACCAACAGATGAGAAGACTGAGGTTCAGAAAGGATAGGTAACTGGCCTAGAATCAGTATTCAAACCCTGGACAGTCAGAATTTATGCTCTTTCCACTGGAGTCTGGGCCATATTCAGAGGCCATAAGAATTGAAAAAATAATTATGCCTCCACCCAAATATGTAATTCAAAATAAAATAGTTCTTTTTAAAACATCACAAAATTGCCATGTAAGCTGAAATTAAAAATGCCTCTATTGTAGATCTCTGTTTATAAAGTCCTGGATAAATTCATTGAAGGTGGGCTTTTAAAACTCTATTTCCATTTAGTTCCCCTGTTTGCTGGTGCCCTGAGTTGAATACATGGCAGCCTGATGGGAAGTCTGGCATTGAATTCTCCCATATTGCTGCCTTAGAGGAAGATATCTTAATACGCTGCTTATAAGACAAATAATCCTGATCCTCATGTGCTCTCACTGGGGTTTTAGGCTTTTCCTGCCTAAAGAGTCAACTAAAGTCTCATTTGGCGTGCTTACTTTGATGCTCGCCCAGATCCCTGTGGGGCTTAAAGAGATTAAGCCCTCCTCATAGCCAGATTGTCGGTATTTAATGCTCCATTACTCAGCCTTCTGCAGGGGACCAGAAGTCAGGTTGGCAGCACAGTGCCTAGGGAGCGAGTAACGTAGATACAAGTCCGGTCTCAATGCTCTCCAGAGCCAAATGTGTCAGGGTGACTCCTGAATAGGAAACATGTGCTTTCCAGGAAACGTGATGTGGAAAAGTCCATACATCAGACATGTCTTCATGTTTTGTTTGACCATTAGGGGATCAAAGGCCAGATGATTTTCACAAGCACTGTGCCATGTGCCCCTTTTCAAGCTAAATGCTGACGATCAATGTATTTGGTGGTTTCGGAAGACAAGGTTTTGCATTTGTGCACATCTTACAGAGGCACTGACTCCCTTTGTTCTGGAGTATCATTTCAAGAACGTTGGTTTAGCAAACAGTGTGGAAAGAAAGAAATAATGTCTCCCTCCAGAGTAATGGGCAGGTTTGATTTCTATCCAGTATAATAAAAACAATGTCTCCCTGCAGAGCTAAGGCAGGCAGCCTTACCGCCCATTATAAAAGATTTGGGTTCTCTAGGGTCAGAACTCCTCTTTAATAAAACAACCTAGTTCTTGCATAGGTGCCACCTGGCCTTCTTCACAATGTCCCATATGCCTTGGGGCTCAGGCATCAGCACAAAAATGATGATATTCTGGCTATTGTTATTGCTGTGAGTAATAAACTTGTCTTGGACACAGGAGTCTCAGGTCTTCAACTCACATTTATGAAACTCGCAGGCTAACTTGGTACCTTGCAAGTAGGGTAAAATCTCAGACCTGCTAAAGTTTTTGACAGGTAGTTTTCAGCTCTTATCATTTTATAAGGGTGTACGTATATGTTATATGTTTGAATGTGTGTGTGTGTGTGTGCTGTTTCTTAATCTACCTGTCAGTCTGTCTATGGGTTTATGTATAATATATCAATACTGTTATGTACAAATATGTGTGCAAAAATCTTGTTTAATAATTTGTAATGTTGACAATTGGATCTTCATCACTTGAAAAAAAGTACCTACTTCTGCATAACCTACTTATAAAAACATAACTGAGAACTACATTTATTTCCTTTAAAATGTTATTTATCTTTACAGGTACAATTATTACCAATTACCATAACAATAACTAGCCCTTGGACTTCAAAGAAAGCAAAACAATTGAACTTTTTGTAAAATTATATAGCACATAAATGCCCCTTCAAATTGTGCGTTAGCAAATCCTGTTACAATTTTAAGTCTTAGGCTTTTATTGCTTGTCTTAAAAAACAATTTGGTATAGTGTTATGAGTGGTAATAATAAACACAATCATGGTATCTTAGAGTAAGGACAGTGAAAGATACCTATTTTCAATCCCTATACAACACTTGAATCCCTCTGTATAATATCACCGAATAGTAATTTCCCAAATACTCAAGTACTATCTTCAGTACATTTGTTTCTCCAAATATTACACCTGATTCTGATTCCATTGGAATCAAATTTCTAATACAGATTCCAGTATCAGAACTGACATTTTTCAGCTTGGTGACTTGTGAAATCTACCTAACTCTTTCAACCTCAGTTTTCTCACCTATATAACGGGCATAATAATGGCTGCTTCACTGTCTGATGTGGAAGTAAAGTGAGCTTTAGCACATAGAAAGTCCTCAGGAGATAGAGGGTACAGCCATTCCTCACCTTCATTTTATATCATATTTGCAGGTGCTAGTATTGCCATTTCCTAGTGTTAAGGTGATAGTTGGGCCCAATGTGCACCACTCTGCAATGTACCTTATTCCACCCAAATTCAAATTAACACAGCCTTGGTTTTAATACTCTGTGGTTGTAGTTTTCGGTTCAATTTTGATTTGAAGACAGTATGACACTTCTTCATGGAAAATGGAGTCTTTAATCTTCGACAAGTTATTAAGTGAATGTTAAGATCCTCTACCTGATTGCCTTTGTTCAATATGACCGTAACTCTTACATGGCATCCTAGGTTTCTAAGATTGAAAAAAAAAGAAAAATCTCATAATTTATTAAAGTTAGGTCTAAATTGTTACTAAAAAAAATACAATTCGCATTGTAGAGCTATTCACATTGGATACTTAGAATCTTACCAATGCTTTCTACTTGACTGTATTTTATGTATTTCAGATATGAAAAAGTCTATATTTGAGTGCATCCTGAATTTCTTACATTTTTGAATATGTATCCTCAGTAAATATTCATGCACTCACTAGATACATATATACCCTACTATATTAATGTTACATATACTATAAAATATGTAACACTGAATTTTGAAAAAAGGAGTTAAATTTGAAGTACATTATTAAGGTTCTAATTTACTAACTATAGTTAATAATGCTGCCTATAAATCCTGACTTCAAGTCGTCTTCTTGATCATTTCAAATTGCTGTGGCCATTTTCTCGAAAGATTTGATTATTGTTATCTTGCAATGTCATTGACAAAGAGATGGCAGTAGGAATAAATTCAGCGTTGTTCTTTCCTTTGTTAGTTGCTTTTGGTTGCATTACTGGTATTATTGTTAATCATGATTTTCCTATAGAGGTTGATTTTTATTTTTTAACTTTTATTTTAAGTTTAGGGGGACATGTGCAGGATGAGCTGGTTTGTTACATAGGTAAATATGTGTCAATGGGGTTTGTTGTACAAACTATTTCATTAGCCAGGTATTATGCCTAGTATCTATTAGGTATTTTTCCTGCTCCTCCCATCCCCTGCCCCAGGGTGCATGGTTCCCCTCTGTATGTCCATGTGTTCTCATCATTTAGCTACAACTTGTAAGTGAGAACATGCACTATTTGGTTTTCTGTTCCCGCATTAGTTTGCTAAGGATGATGGCCTCCAGCTCCATCCAGGTCCCTGAAAAGGACATGATGTCATTCTTTTTAATGGCTACATAGTATTCTATGGCGTATATGTACCACATTTTTATCCAGCCTATCATTGATGGACATTTAGGTTGTTTCTACAGCTTTGCTATTGTGAATAGTGCTGCAGTGAACATACACATACATGTGTCTTTATAACAGAATGATTTACATTCCTTTGGGTATATACCCAATAATGAGATTGCTGGGTCAAATGATATTTCTGTCTCTAGGTCTTTGAGGAATTGCCAAGCTGTTTTCCACAATGGTTGAACTAATTTACACTCCCACCAACAGTGTAATGCGTGTGTTTATTTTATGAGGTATGGTAATCCAAACTAGATAATAATTCATCTATCAGCTTACCTACAATGCCTGGCAGTATGCTCAAACCAACTGAGTGAGGATGCCACAGCCAATCTCTGCATGCTGTGGAACTCTCACCTCAACTTAATGTGACACATGACCTTCTCATCGCCTGAGTAAGAGGATTAGTGTCAATCACAGCATTGAAAATTAACAAGGCTCATTCTCTTTCACAGTTCAAAATGAACTATTGATAGACATTATATTTTCTTCTTGAAATCCCAGTGGGTGAATCCCGTTTCTTAACTTTGTGCTGGTTTCTGAAAATACGTGTTGTGTTGTATTACTCAGAGAGCTTCTTTAATCAGGTGTGGAACTTGGAATTGTGCTGCATACATGTAGGATCACACCTTTTATAAGAAGAGAAATGGCCGGACAGTGGTTATGTCATCTTTTGAGAGGGAGGACAATGAACACTAAGGTTACATGTGAAATAGTGGGAGCTGCGTGTCCTGCAGCCGCAGAACCAGTGAAGGGCATGCATACCTCATTGCATTTCACCAAATCAGACAACTAGTTCGGACATCTCAAGCTAAAAAATAAACCTCCTAGGAATCTAGTTGCGTTATGGAGCCCATCTACATTGACAAAATACACTGCAGATAAATTAGCACTCTCATCTTGTATCTAGGGGGACTGCACTTGTTACATTAGGTGACACAACACCGCATGGTGAGAAACCAGAAAATGAATGGTTTCTGGAGTGTTTCATGGTACATGATTTGTCCCAAAAAACCCTTTATGAAGCACCCCTCTGAGAAGCAATTTATAACATGCATTAATTAAGTAGTAACTGAGCAAAAATGAACAAGATTTCCCAGGGTGCTAAAGTTCCAGATTGTTTCTCAAAGACTCACATCAATTACTGTCACTTTTTTTTGTCAGCTGTGAACCATGATTAATTGGAGACATCCAAATTTCTGCATGTCTTATGTCACAAACTTCTTTGTTTCCCATCTGTTTTGTCCAGTGTTCACCAACAAGTTCCACCTACATCCTGTCAAAGCTAGGAAAAATGTCTCATAATGGGTTGGAGGGAAACACTGAAGATGATGGAAATAATGATACATAAATGAATGGCAAAAACAATGATTTAGCAAAAAGGTAGCTTTGAAGCATTCAAAAGAGAGACCTTATTGAGTTCTATTTTCTTCAGTAATGTATCAAATACAAAGACCTTCTGCTAGCTAATCAATTTACACATTGAGTCCTGTACCCACTAGAATCAGAAGCATTCAGAGATTGCTTTGCCTCCAGTAGAAATTGATAAATGATTGACCAAATAATGTAAAAACATTAGTGGGAGTGAAAAATTAATATGAAGCCTCTGAGCAGAATGAAACCTGTTTTATTTATTTATTTTTGAAACAAGAAAATAACCCTGCATTATCCAGCAGATGATACATGGAAAATAATTGTCCATCCCAGGCTTTTTGAGGTTTCTGGTCATTTAATACTCTTAACTCCCATCAAACATGTTCACAAGTAAAATCCTTTCTAATCCACCTAAATCTTTT
The DNA here is from genome assembly GCF_028878055.3 of Symphalangus syndactylus. Lineage (NCBI taxonomy): Eukaryota > Metazoa > Chordata > Mammalia > Primates > Hylobatidae > Symphalangus > Symphalangus syndactylus. Next base: position 54,031,075 of record NC_072426.2, on the reverse strand, counting down.
TTGGAAAATGGAAGGTTTATTTAAAAAAATAAATAAAGATGCCATGCTTTGCAGCCCTATATCAATGTTTACTGTTGCTAACGTGTATCCAGGGCACTTGGGTCCCAAGCCCTGAGCCTCCAGATGGATGACTTGATGCTATGCACAGGCTCTGAGTTTCGCTAGGTGCTTATGGTATTTCCAGAATTGGTGGTGCCCTCATGAGATGCAACAAATGGACTATCCAAGGATAAGACATTATTTCCCAGGATTTTTGTGCATTTTGTTTGATGGAATTTGATATTTTTAGCAAAACATCAAAGAAATAATAGTGAAATTAGCCCTCAAAGATTTCTCAGGTCCTGGAATAAAGTAATCAAAATAATCATTGTTAATACGTGAGTTGGTACAGTTGATATTCAAGGGAGATTTTATTTGAAACACAATGAGGTTTTTAAATGATTCTGACTAACTTTCTGCCTTAGGCAGCTGAGCAAATTGCAACTGATCATGGGCTTAGAGCAGGAAGAGACTGAGACCCAACTCTGCACGACATATGAGTCAGTTAATTACAATAAAAACTAATAAATGAAATTTAATAAGGCTATATCTCTTAGTATTATGAGTATTAAGAAGTTTCCTGTTATTTTTAAATGTGCTGTATTTAAGTGGAAGAGAAAAATGGTGTCTCCCTCCAGGGTAAAGGGCAGGTTTTCCCACAGGGATTGATCTACCCGGAGCTATGGCTCAGGATCAGCAATCACTTACCCTACCACTTATAAATTATAGAAAAAATAAGGCTGAGAGCTCTTGATATTTAGTTGAATTTCCCAGACTAACCTATATCCCTGAATAAGTAAGTGAGATCTGAAACACTTTACTGTTTCCTTTCATAGCCTTTGAAAAAGTTTTAAGTTAAAAGTGGAAGGCATGATAAGAGCTAAAGTCAGAAAACAGTCCTTATTCAATTCATTCAAAAAAATCTTTATTGGATGTACATTATGTGCCAGCCACTATTCAATTATCCAAGCTTACAACGTAATTTTATCTCATTTATAAACATCAATAATTTTTCAGAATTTTAATATATACTGAATTTTTCAGAATCATAATTACCATTTTGAGAAATGATTGCTTTCTGTTTTGTTTTACGCTTGGTTTGGAAGTTTTCCAAGAGTTGCTCACCATTTCTCAAATCATTTTAAAGATGGCAATGCTGCTCATGGCCTGTCAGCTGCCCATACAGCACAGATCAGTCTGAATTTGAACTGTCCCATTCACATGATTCTACATGGATATCCAACCGTTCCAGCACAATCTGGAGAAAAAGCAATCCTCTCCCCACTGAATTTCCTTTCTACTTTTATAAAAAATTAATTGTTCCTATATATGTGGATCTATTCCTGGACTTTGTATTTTGTTCCGTTTTGATCTATTTGTACAATATGTCCATACTACACAACCAGGTAGTGTTAGTCCTCCATTTATTCTTCTTCAGTATTGTTTTGACTGTTCTTGATCATTTGTGTTTCTATATACGTTTTAGAATTAGCCTGTTAGTTTCTTAAAAAAAATTTAAAGCCTGCTGACATTTTTGTCTGAATTGCATTGAATCTATAGATTAATTTTTTGAGAAGAATGCACATTTTAGCAATACTCAGTTTTCCAACCCGTGAACAAGGCATATTTCTTCATTTATTTAGGTCTTTTAAATTTTTTCTCAGCAATGTTTTGTAATTTTCAGTTCTTGCATATCTTTTATTAGGTTTATCCCAAAGTATATTTTGTCCTTTTGATGTTGTTTTACACGATTTTGTTTTATTTCAATTTCTGATTATTTTTATTGTATGGAAATATAATAGATTTTTGTATTATAATATCATGTCCTACAACCTCACTAAACTCAGTTACTGGCAAGTTGTTTTGTGTAGATTCCGTCAGATTTTTCACAGACAGTGCTGTCTGCATGACCAGAACCTCCAGTACAATGTTGAAGAGAGTGGTCAGGGCAAACATCATTTTATTTCTGATCTCAAGAAAAAAGCATTCTCTTTTTCACTGTGAACTATTATGTTAGCTATAGATTCTTGCTAATGGTCTTTATTGGGTAGAGAAAATCCCCTTCTATTCCTGGCTTGACAAAATTTTTATCAGAAATTGATGTTGTATTCTTCAAATGCTTTTTCTATGTCTATCGAGATTATCATATACTTTTTGGGTTTTTTACATTGTTAGTATAGTGAATTATATTAATTGATTTTTAAATTAAAACAATCTTAAGTTTCTTGGCATCAATCCTTCCTCCTGACTCTGAGGTTTGTGAGATATGAGAGACATTTAAGACATCTGTTAGCCAAGCAAAATGTAAAGCACAGACTCAGAAAAATGGGAAGTGGTAGAAGAGCTTTCTGACTAGAGAAAGGCCAATCAGAAGGTGTAGGGGAAGAGTTATGCTAGTAGACTACAAGGCCTGGGATGGGCTGATGGTGAGTGGCATGGGCTACACTAGGACAAGAAGGTTCAGAGCATTAAGAGATACAAATATGGTTGAGGATTAAGCCATTTGGAGAATTTACACTATGGACGTTGACTGAAAATTGAAAAATAAAGGAACAGACAAAAAATGATGAGTAGCAGATAGATGGCATGCTCTGAGAGTCCAGGCATTAAAAGCATTATCCCTGGAAGGTGTCAGTTGCAGCAACAGCAATATCCGCAGGCTTTGACTGTAGCATTTTCTAAACAGCTCAGACCCTGTGGTCTCCATATGTGCAGGTTCTTAGGATAAAGCACATCCCAGAGATTGTGATATCCGTCATAGTCTAGGCCAGAGATGGTCACAGAGACTCAAGCCTGATTTTGACAGCTGTTGAATTTGAAGTACTAAACTCCTGGTCATGTGTTGTTTCAGCAGGATATCATCTGTATTATTTCCAATCAGTCTTTGCCACCTTAGCTGTTGATATGTCATCCCTGAACTTTCATTCTGCATCTGGTGATATGCTCTTTGGCAGCACAGGTCCATGAAGTCAAAGGTCTTCCAGTTGCTTCCGGCCTCCCATACTGGCTTCTGTCCATCTGCAGTGCCATTAAAGCTACTTATGCTGCTCCCAACCAGCCCTACAACACAAGTGGACTAAGCATCTATCTGCAGACTCTCAGAATGGCATAACCTAACTATTGGAAATGTTTTTGCACCATTCCTCTGTCCTGCTGTCCCATTACTGGCCTCCCTACTTTAGTTGGTTGATCCAGCCCCAACCATTCCCACTGAAGTTAACTTTGCTGTATCCAATTGCATCCAAAGACAGAAATCACAATGCAAAATGTCAAGGCCTTTTAAACTATTATGTTTTGGACAAGCTCTGATATTCATCTTTTCCATTGCTAACATGGGATAGCTATATGACCAATAATATTATACTTATGCTCGTTTGCACTTGTATCTGAACAGATATGTTTAATTCACACTTGAAAAATTAATATGGTAGCCCGAGTAAAATGGACTAGTTTGACTTCCATTTCAGTCCCGTCCACTTTGTTGGCATGTAGAGGTAAGCAGAGGATAAGCCCTAAAGAGTGTGATCTATTTTTGCAATAAAATGCCATCTCCAAATGGGAAGCAATTGAAACACCACATGCCATAGTTTTACTGCAACAGGCAAAAATCTCTAGGGCTGACAGACTATTTAGGATTTCTTGACTTCTCACAAGTGCAGAATATCCCCAAAACTTCCAGTCATACTTGCAAATATCTTTTAGATTAGTCCACGTTGACTAAATGACTATTATTTAAAAGCAATAAAACTTATCAAATAAAATATCATAGAAGTTTGTAGTACGTGTATATTTAAGGCAATGGTTCAGTGGGACATCTTGAAAATGTATGTGCTGAAGACTGTCCTCTGAAAATGGGGTTACAAACAGCTATATTTGCTCAACTCACAGGCAAGATGGGTTCCAGTATTGCGAATTGCTCTAGAATTCATTATATCGTGCTTTCTTTGAAATCTCCGTATGAGAAGCCAATGACTCCAAAAGCAGCCCTTTCTCTTTACTAACTAAATGTCAGATTATCAAAAATTTTGAGTTTAGTAATTTGAACTTTATTAGTGAGAAACAGTTAAGGACTTCTCCTTTTAAACTGTGCATGGTAAATTCTCCTTACCCAAATTCTCAAAAGTTGTAAAATCTACTGTCATATGGCACATGGAAAGGACATTAAAAATAATTTGGGCCAACCTCTTCAGCCTGGATTTTGCGAGTTGTTTAAAAAGACACTTTTAAACTCTTGGTTCTCTGTTTAAAATACAGTGAGTGAAATTCATATTGAGACCATTACAAGTTTTCCAGGGATAAGAACCTAAGAAATGGTAAGAGTTACTTAAAACTCTCTTAGGACATTTCTGTATTAAGCCTGCATGCATATACATGCTCACATGAACAACTAGATGACATACGGCCAGAAGGCAGTCAAACTGCAGATTCACCTTTGTAAATCTTAAATAGGATAAATTCTTAAATTTGTATTCATCTAATAATAAGCATTTTGGAAAATGCATAAGATTTTTTCTTATTTTATATTTGTGTTTTTATCAACATTGTCAAGAGGATTATATTGGTTATCTATTGTTGTATAACACACTACCCAAAAGCATAATGTTTGAAAATGTTATCATAATAAGGATTTATTATTTCTCATAATTTTGTGGTTACTGTGGAGTGGTTCTTTTTTTTTTTTTTTTTTTTTTTTTTTTTTTTTTTTTTTTTTGAGACAGAGTCTTGCTCTGTCGCCCAGGCTGGAGTGCAGTGGCGCCCTCTCGGCTCACTGCAAGCTCGGCCTCCCGGGTTCACGCCATTCTCCCGCCTCAGCCTCTCCGAGTAGCTGGGACTACAGGCGCCCGCCACTATGCCCGGCTAATTTTTTTGTATTTTTAGTAGAGACGGGGTTTCACCGTGGTCTCGATCTCCTGACCTCGTGATCCGCCCGCCTCGGCCTCCCAAAGTGCTGGGATTACAAGCGTGAGCCACCGCGCCCGGCCAGGAGTGGTTCTTTTGTAGAACTTGTGTGGACTCAACCATGTGACCAAAATCAGCTGATGAGCTGGCTAGGGGTTGGACTCAGCTGGGAGAGCAGGGTCTCTCTCTGCATGTCGTCTTTAATCTTCAGGAAGGCTACCCTCCTTCATATGATGGAGGGAGTGTTCCAAGAAGGCAAGCCCTAATGTGCAAGTGGTTATCAAATGTCTGTTACTAATCCATGGGCCAAAGCGAGTCACAAGGCCCATCTCAAAGTCAATGTGGGTGTGATGGTTTAGTTTTATGTGTCAACTTGGTGAGGCTATAGTTCCCAATTATTTAATTAAACACAAACCTAGGTGTTGCTATAAAGGCATTTTGTAGATGTGGTTACCATCTACAATCAGTTGGCTTTAAGTAAAGGAGATTACTTTTGATAATGTGTATGTCCCTCATCCAATCAGCTGAAGATCTTAAGAGCAGAAGCATGTCTCACGGAGAAGAAATTCTGCCTCGAGACTGTAGTGTCAAATCCTGCCTGAGTTTCCAGCCTTGCCAGCCCCTACAACTGCATAAGCCAATTCAATTCCTTGAAATAAATTGCTTTATATATGTCCTGTTACTGTGTTTCCCTCAACAACCCTGATCAATGCAGAGGGGAACAACATAAGAGAGTGACTATTGAGAGGCACAATACATTGGGGCCATTAATGTGGCAATCTATCATAGTTTGTCCTTGGACTCTGTATTTTTTTTTTTGTCCTCCAATAAGGAGTTTCCAAGGTGGGATCAGATAGGCCATAGGTGTATTAGGGGAAATGCTGTGAAAAATGGAGGGGAGTGAACCAGAGAAGGCATGGAGAGCCTTCAGATGTGATCCAGCTCTGACACCTTGGAGGAAGTGGGAAGAAGGAAGAATCTCAGATTGCAGGGCAGTTCTAACAAAGTTTCATCCAGGCCAATGGGGTGCTTTGACCCAAAGTTGCCCATCTTAGGCATCTCAAGACTCACTGGCATGGGACTCCATTAGTACTCCTGCAGTTGGAATAGGAAGCATGGACTCACATGAAAGCAGTAGTGGATCCAGACAGGCCAGTAGCTGCAGCCGTCACTCAACTGTGGTCTCCACAGCAGGTCTGAGTGGTACATTTTCATGGCTGCAACAGCCCTTAGTGATTCATGCTCCTTATATATTCAAAATACATTTATCTTTTATCAAGAGCTCCAAAGTCTCATCCAATAGTGGCACAAGGCTTAGAATCCATAATTTCATGATCTGCATCAGGTCCAGGTGGAATTGATGCTCCTCAGATTGAAGCTCCTTTTTTTTTTTTTTTTTTTTTTTGACGGAGTCTCACTCTGTCGCTAGGCTGGAGTGCAGGGGCACTATCTTGGCTCACTGCAATCTCTGCCTCCTGGGTTCAAGAAATTGTCCTGCCTCAGCCTGCTGAGTAGCTGGGACTACAGGTGCACACCACCATGCCCGGCTAATTTTTGGGTTTTTAGTAGAGATGGGGTTTCACCACGTTGGCCACGATGGTCTCAATCTCTTGACCTCGTGATCTGCCTGCCTCAGCCTCCCTAAGTGCTAGGATTGCAGGTGTAAGCCACCATGCCCAGCCTGAAGCTCCTCTTTATCCAGAGATATGAATAAGAAGGCAAGTTATCTGCCCCCATTAACCCAATAAAAAATGGCGAGACACAGAAACATAACCGCAATAGACATTACTCTTCAAGAAAAGGAAGAATGGGGTTCTGGTTCTGGGAAAAAATTGAGTGGAAGTGTCTCTCCCACTGAATATAGCTCTCAAATCTGGCAGAATGGAATGGCTATTCTAGGAATCTGAAAAGTAACTAATAGCAGATAGATTAGAAGAGGAGGTTAGAATTCAAGTTCAAACAAATCAATGGTAAATATTCTACTTTTTTCCCCCCTTCTGGTATCCCCCAGCAACCTAGAAGTGGGCACTAACGGACAAAAAAAGAGAAGTCCTCTAGTTTTCTGGTGCAAAAAGCAAGAAAAGGAATGTAATACATTCAGAGCATGGAAATCCCCTTTTTTCCTTTCTTCTTTTATTCTCAAACACTCTAACCCCTAAGGAATCCCATGGTGATGCAAAAGCAAGAAATGGAGGCCCTCAGGAGCCAAAATCCTGAGGGAGCTGAAATGTCTCCCTGCTCAGTAGCACTGCTATAGCACTCGCTGCTTTTGTCTTCCATCCTACTTCTTGACTGTGGATTGAGATGAAGTTGTGGAAGTACACAGCAGGGCAGGGTAACCAAAGCCCTAGATTTCTAGCTGGAGGACCAAAATAAGGACTCCTAGGGAACAAGAAAGTACTAGAAAGATTGTTGAGAAAGAAGAACTGAGAAAAGAAGCCTTATAAAGTTACTAATGAATTCTTAAGCCTACCCCTATGCATACTTAGATGTGATACACCACCACCCAGATCCAAGATGACTGGGCAGCACATATGTAGTGCAGACTCAAACAAACTGCAAAGGATTTGAAAACTGAATTGGCACTGAAACCACAGCCTACAGAAGGCAGATTGGAACTTGTGACCTGAATCCGGCAGATTCAGCTGCCTGCTAAAACAAAAAATATCAACATTCCTCTCAGGATTTAAACAAAATTCAGAGAATCATAACATAATATTCCAAATTTCCAGGATATGATCCAAAATCACAAAGCAAAGAACCAGAAAAGTCTCAATTCACATAGGAAAAGAAAATGAACCATTGCCAATGCTAACATGACACAGATATTGGAATTATCTTACAGCAAGCAATTATGAACACTTGAAGCCAATGGAAAAACAAATTTTCTGCAAAAAAAAAAAATACATAAAGAAAATTCAAGGAAAATTTTAGAACTGAAAACACAGTAACAGAAAAAAAAAAAACGACTGAATGGTCTCAATAGCAGAATGGCAGAAAGATGATGAGGAAGAAAATCAGTGAGCTTGAAAATAGATCAATAAAAAGTACTCAATTTGAATATCAGAGAGAATAAAGATTTACAAAATATTAATAGAGATTCAGGAACGTATAGGAAAACAACAATATGACTAACATTTGTGTCAGTGGAGTCAGTCAAGGAAAGAAGAAAGATAAAATGCTAAAAAATATTTCAATAAATAATGGCTATAATTCCCCAAATTTGATGAAAGACATAAATCTACACATTAAAGAATAATGGCTTTTTTTTTTCAAGATGGCAGATAGGAGGCAGTGTTAGCATGTCTCTCCTACTTGGAAGGACAGAATTGTGGGTAGAGATTCACACTGTGAACTTTTTTCTTCCAAGAACTGCCACAGGAATTTACCAGGAAAACCAAAAAAATCCACAGATCCTTTGAAAGAAGCAGCAGGCTGCGGCCTACTGTATGAGACAGGCAACAAATTGTAAGTTACCAGAGTGTGAGAGGGAGTGAGCCTGCCTCCAAACACACACCCACACTAGGAAATCTGCAAATCTAGATCACTGGAGAAGGCCTTAACTTTACTCAGAGTTGGAATGGATTTAGGGAGTGGTGTGAAATATAAAAGTAAAAGCAGCAGCACGAAGTGTCTTTGTTGGCATTTCCAGTTTCCAGCCTGAGCTCAGGAAAACCAGCCTTGACTATATATCTCACAGGGGCCCTTGGGGAAGGCAGCCAACAAACTCAAGGAGTTGTGCAGGTTAAAAGAAATTCCTGACTGAATTCTGTGAGATAATTTTGAGTGGGGATGAACTCCCTTGAACAGAATCTGGGGGCAAGCGGGAAGTGTGCTACAGACGAGCTGGGTGCCTGGCCTGTGTAGCTGTGCTGGGTGCCTGGCCATACCAGCAGACAGGGAGGGACATGGCCTGAAAGCTGTGCTTGCTATCTCTGCAGGGAGGCTTACGGCCTGGGGCAGGTCTGATTTCTGTGCACAGGCTGCCTGGATCTAAACCTGGTGTTGCTAGTGGGACACTGTGAGATCAAGACCAGCCTCACCAACTGCACAGGAGCTGGGTGAGGTCTGCTGCTGCTGGCTACTCCCCACTCCACTTGTGAACTCTTCTGCACAGCAGAGACAGTTATACTCCCCTTTGGTACATTACCTAAGCAGCCTGAGAACTACCTCCCATCCCCCACAGTGGCTACAGCAGGCCCCACTCAGGGAGAGTCTGAGCCCAGACCCGCCTAACAAAAAGGATGTAAACTTTTGGGACCTTTATGGCCCCGCCCATTGACTGAGAAACCAGAATACTTCCTTTGGCCAATTTAAGGCAAGCTCAAATCCCACAGCTAACACCACAGCTGGTGCTCTCTTGCAAGTGCGACCTCCTGCCTGGAGGCCAACCAACACAGGCCATTACAGCACCTTTTGACTGAATAACACTGCTCCCAGGAAGGGGAAAATGGCTTCTAACACCACTGCCTGCAACATCCTGGCTAACTAGACACCCTGAATCTGTCCACATGACAAGTTTACTATTAGCATAAGCAGCATTTGAGGAAGCCAGCACATTAAGCCTAACTAAAACCAAGGAATTTCACAAAGTCTACATTACTCCCCTGCCACTTCCATCAGACCAGGTGCTGGTATCCACTGTTGGGAGACTTGAAGACAGGTCACATCACTGGATCCTTTGCAGACATTCTCCAGCACCTGTCCAGAGCCTGGTAGCCCCGCTGAGTGACTAGACCCAGAAGGGCAATAACAATCACTGCAGTCCAGCTCTGCAGTCATTCCCCATTCTTAGGGAATGGGGGAGAGCATCACATCAAGGGATCACTCCATGGGACAAAGGAATCTAAACAGCAAGTCTTGAGTCCCAGATCTTTCTGCTGGTGGGAAGTTTCTTATAGAAGAGACACAATTGCAGTGCAGGGAGCAGTAGAGAAAGTCTACACCTCTACCCTAAGAGGCAGGCAGCCTCTGTGATCATGAAGAGCCTTGGAGAAGTGGTCCTCATTCCCTCTGGCACACCACTGCAGACACAGTTGAGGCTTCTTCCATGGGAACACAGTGTGAAAGCAACCTACAGACAGCCTTCCTGGAACAATTCAGGGTGATTACACCCCACCATGAGGAGTACTCCTCAGATTTAGGCCTGCATGAAAGGCAGAGTCACAAGTCCTCCCTACTTGGAACATCAACATTCCTACGGATGAAAAGAGGTGCCTGTCTCATCTGAATAGCCAGAACACTGGGACAAGAGTGAGGGTGTGAGATGGATAGCTTTCCTGCTGGCCTGGAAGAGGAGCTGAAGTATATCCCACTCTTCACCATGATAAAATTTCATCTAATTGAGAGCTCCCCCAGCCACCTTCATCAAGGCTGGGACCTCTGCCCACCATTGGGTGTTATATCTCCCCACCTGCCCTAGCTACAACCAGGGCCTACCCAGGGATACCTTCCCTATTGGTCTGAGGCCTGAATCATCAATTCAGTAAATAAAATACTGAGGAAGAATTAAATAAATAAGTGTACACCATAAGACAATGAGACAACCTTCAAGAGATCCCTGCTATTCCAAACCCATAGGAGACAGTGAACTTACCCACAGACCACATACATAACTACCATAACCAGCATAAGGGAAAGCCCTACTGCACAGACTGTCTATAACTAAAGAACTCAAACAGATTCTTCACCCTAAAAGCACCAAGAATCAAGTTAGGCTAAAATAAACTATAAACATTAAAGTTCAATCATGAAGAGGGAAAAAAGAAATTTAAAAACAAAAACACAGCCCAACCAAAAATAAATCCAAGAACAATTTGAAGAAACAGTCTACCCAAATGAGAAGGAACCAGAAAAGTAATTCTAGTAATATGACAAAACAGGGTTCTATTTTGTCATATTACCAAAAGATCACCTTAGCTCCCTAGCAATGGATCCAAAACAAGAAGAAATCTCTGAAATGTGAAATAAAGAATTCAGGAGGATGATTATTAAGCTACTCAAGGAGATACCAGAGAAAGGTGAAAACCAAATTAAATAAATTAAAAAAAATCCAGGATATGAATGAAAATTTTTCTAGAGAAATAGATATCACAAAGAAAAAATAATCAGAACTTCTGGAAATGAAAGACACACTTGGGGAAATACAAAATGCAGTGGAAAGTTTCAACAATAGACTAGAGCAAGTAAAAGAAAGAACTTCAGAGCTCAAAGACAAGGCTTTTGATTTAGCCCAAATCAGACAAAGAAAAAAGAATTTAAAAAAATGAACAAAGTCTCCAAGAAATATGGGATTATGTAAAATAGCCAAACCTAAGAATAATTGGTGTTCCTGAGGGAGAAGAGATGTCTAAAAGTTTGGAAAATTTATTTGAGGAAAAAAATAAGGAAAACTTCCCTGGCCTTGCTATATAGATCTAGACATCCAAATACAAGAAGCTCAAAGAACTCCTGGGAAATTCATCACAAAAAGATCATCACCAAGGCACGTAGTCATCAGGCTTTTTAAAGTAAAGATGAAGGAAAGAGTCTTAAGAGCTGTGATACAAAAGCATCAGGCAAACTATAAAGGAAATCCTATCAGATTAACAGCAGATTTCTCAGGAGAAACCATATAAGCGAAAAGGGATTGGGGTCCTATGTTTAGCCTCTTTAAACAAAATAATTGTCAGCCCCAAATTTTGTATCCAGCTTCATACAAATGTATCCATTCATTTGTAAGCTTCATAAATGAATGAGAGATAGTCTTTCTCAAACAAATGCTGAGAGAATTTGCCACTACCAAGCCACAACTACAAGAACTGCTAAAAGGAGCTCTAAATCTTGAAGCAAATCCTGTAAACACATCAAAACAGAACCTCTTTAAAACATAAATCACACAGGACCTATAAAATAAAAATACAAGTTAAAAAACACAAAAAACAAAAAACAAGGTACCCAGGCAACAAATAGCACAATGAATGCAACAGTACCTCACATCTCAATACCAACATTGAATGTAAATGGCCTAAATGCTCCACTTAAAGGTACAGAACTGCAGAATGGATAAGAACTCACTAACTAACTATCTGCTGCCTTCGGGAGGCTCGCCTAACACATAAGGACTCACATAGACTCAAAGTAAAGAGGCAGAAAAAAGACATTTCATGCAAATGGACACCAAAAGCGAGCAGGAGTAGCTATTATTTTATCAGACACAAAAAACTTTAAGACAACAGCAGTTAAAAGAGACAAAGAAACAACAGGTGCTGGAGAGGATGTGGAGAAATAGGAACACTTTTACACTGCTGGTGGGACTGTAAACTAGTTCAACCATTGTGGAAGTCAGTGTGGCGATTCCTCAGGGATCTAGAACTAGAAATACCATTTGACCCAGCCATCCCATTACTGGGTATATACCCAAAGGTCTATAAATCATGCTGCTATAAAGACACATGCACACGTATGTTTATTGCGGCACTATTCACAATAGCAAAGAGTTGGAACCAACCCAAATGTCCAACAACAATAGACTGGATTAAGAAAATGTGGCACATATACACCATGGAATACTATGCAGCCATAAAACATGATGAGTTCGTGTCCTTTGTAGGGACATGGATGAAACTGGAAACCATCATTCTCAGTAAACTATCGCAAGGACAAAAAACCAAACACCGCATGTTCTCACTCATAGGTGGGAATTGAACAATGAGAACTCATGGACACAGGAAGGGGAACATCACATTCCGGGGACTGTTGTGGGGTGGGGGGAGGGGGGAGGGACAGCATTAGGAGATATACCTAATGCTAAATGACGAGTTAATGGGTGCAGGAAATCAACATGGCACATGGATACATATGTAACAAACCTGCACATTGTGCACATGTACCCTAAAACCTAAAGTATAATAATAAAAAAAAAAAGACAAAGAAGGAGATTACATAATGATAAAAGGCCTTGTCCAACAGGAAAATATCACAATCCTAAACATATATGCACCTAACACTAGATCTCCCAAATTTATAAACCAATTACTAATAGACCTAAGAAAAGAGATAGACAGCAACATAATAATAGTGGGGGACTTCAACACTTCATTGACAGCACTAGACAGGTCATCAAGACAGGAAGTCCACAAAGAAACAATGGATTTAAACTATACCTTGGAACAAATGGACTTAACAGATATACACAGAACATTTCATCCAACAACCACAGAATACACGTTTTATTCAACAGGCTTGGAACTTTCTCCAAGATAGACCATCTGATAGGCCATAAAATGAGCCTCAATAAATTTAAGAAAATTGAAATTATATCAAGCACTCTCTCAGTGGAATAAAACTGGTAATCAACTCAAGAAGAAACCTTCAAAACCACGCAAATGCATGGGAATTAAATAAACTGCTCCTAAATGATCATTGAGTCAAAAACGAAATCAAGATGGAAATTTTAAAATTCTTTGAACTGAATGACAATAATGACACAACCTATCAAAACCTCTGGGATACAGGAAGGGTGGGGCTAAGAGGAAACTTCATAGCCCTAAATGCCTACATCAAAAAGACTGAAAGAGCACAAACCAACATTCTAAGGTCACATCTCCAGGAACTAGAGAAACAAGAACAAACCAAAACCAAATCCAGCAGAAGAAAGGAAATAACCAAGATCAGAGCAGAACTAAATGAAATTGAAACAACAACAAACAACAAAAAAACATAAATGAAACAAAAAGCTGGTTCTTTGAAAAGATAAATAAAATTGATAAACCATTAGCAAGATTAACCAAGAAAAGAAGAGAGAAAATCCAAATAACCTAATTAAGAAACGAAACAGGAGATATTACAACTGACATCACTGAAATACAAAAGATCATTCAAGGCTACTATGGATACCTTTACACACATAAACTAGAAGACCTAGAAGAGATGGATAAATTCCAGGAAAAATACAACCCTCCTAGCTTAAATCAGGAAGAATTAGATACGCTGAACAGACCAATAACAAACAGCAAGATTGAAATGGTAAGTTAAAAATTACCAGAAAAAATAAAAGTCCAGTACCAGATGGATTCACAGCAGAATTCTACCAGATGTTCAAAGAAGAATTGGTACCATCCTTCTGACACTATCTCACAAGATAGAGAAAGAAACAAGACTCCATAATTCATTCTATGAATTCAGCATCACCCTAATACCAAAACCAGGAAGGGACATGACCAAAAAAGAAAACTATAGACCAATATTCTTGATGAGCATAGATGCTGAAATCATTAACAAAATACTAGCTAACTGAATCCAACACTAACTGAATCCAACAACATATCAAAAAGATAATCCACCATGATCAAGTGGGTTTCATACCAGGAAAGCAGGGATGGTTAAACATATGTGAGTCAATAAACAGAATTAAAAACAAAAATCACATGATCATCTCAATAGATGCAGAAAAAGCATTTGACAAAATCCAGCATTGTTTTATGATTAAAACAAACTCTCAGCAAAATCAGCATACTAGGGACATACCTCAATATAATAAAACCTATCTATGACAAGCCCACAGCCAACATAATATTGAATGGGAAAAGTTGAAAGCATTCCCTCTGAGAACTGGAACAAGACAAGGATGCCCACTCTCGCAACTCCTCTTCAACATAGTACTGGAAGTCCTAGCCAGAACAATCAGACGAGAGAAAGAAAGGGCATTCAAATTGGTAAAGAGGAAGTCAAACTGTTACTGTTTGCTGATGATGTGATGGTTTAACTTGGAACCCCTAAAGACTCCTCCAGAAAGCTACTACAACTGATAAAAGAATTTAGCAAAGTTTCCACATACAAGATTAATATACACAGGTCAGTAGCTCTTCTATACACCAACAGCGACCAAGCGGAGAATCAAATACTCAACCTCTTTTACAACAGCTACAAAAAAAAAAAAAAAATACTCAGGAATATACCAAACCAAGGAGGTGAAAGACCTCTACAAGGAAAACTACAAAACACTGCTGAAAAGAAATCATAGATGACACAAACAAATGGAATCACATCCCATGCTCATGGATGGGTAGAATCAATATTGTGAAAATGACCGTACTGCTAAACGCAATCTACAAATTCAATGCAATCTGCATCAAAATAACACCATCATTCTTCACAGAATTAGAAAAAACAATTTTAAAAATCGTATGGAACCAAAAAAGAGCGCATGGATTGCCAAAGCAAGACTAAGCAAAAAGAGCAAATCTGGAGGCATCACACGACCTGATTTCATACTGTACTATAAGGCATAGTCACCAAAACAGCATGGTGCTGGTATAAAAATAGGCACATATACCATTGGAATAGAATAGAGAACCCAGAAATAAAGCCAAATGCTTAGAGCCATCTGATCTTCAACAAAGCAAACAAAAACATAAAGTGGGGAAAGGATACCCTTTTCAGCAAATGGTGCTGGGATAACTGGCTAGCCACATGTGGGTGAATGAAACTGCATCTTCATCTTTCACCTTATACAAAAATCAACTCAAGATGGATTAAGAACTTCAATCTAAGACCCCAAGTTATAAAAATTCTGGAAGATAACATTGGAAAAACCCTTCTAGACATTGGCATAGGCAAGGATTTCATGACCAAGAACCCAAAAGCAAATGCAATAAAAATAAAGATAAATAGTTGAGACTTAATTAAATTAAAGAGCTTTTGCATGGTGTAAGGAACAGTCAGCAGAGTAAACAGACAACCCACAAGGAGGGAAAAAAATCTTCACAATCTATATATCTGACAAAGGACTAATATCTAGAATCTACAACGAACTCAAACAAATCAGTAAGAAAAAAACCATTAAAAAGTGGGCTAAGGACATGAATAAAGAATTCTCAAAAGAAGGCATACAAATGGCCAAGAAACATATGAAAAAAATGCTCAACATCACTAATAATCAGGGAAATGCAAATCAAAACCACAATGCAATACCACTTTACTCCTGCAAGAATGTCCATAATCAAAAAATCAAAAAACAGTAGATGTTGGTGTAGATGCTGCAATGAGAGAACACTTCTACACTGCTGGTGGGAATGTAAACTAGTACAGCCACTATGGAAAACAGTGTGGAGATTCCTTAAATAACTAAAAGTAGAACTACCATTTGATCCAGCAATCCTACTACTGGGTATCTACCCAAAGGAAAACAAGTCTTTATATGAAAAATATACTTGCACATGCATGTTTATAACAGCACAATTCACAATTGCAAAATCATGGAACCAACCCAAATGCCCATCAATCAAGGAGTTGATAAAGAAACTGTGGTACATACATATGATGGAACACTACTCAACCATAAAAAGGAAAGAATTAACTGCATTTGCAGAGACCTGGATGAGACTGGAGACTATTATACTAACAGGAATTAAAAACCAAACATCATATGTTCTCACTGATATGTGGGAACTAAGCTATGAGGACGCAAAGACATAAGAATGATATGCTGGACTTCAGGGACTTACGGGGAGGGCGGGAGGGGAACGAGGGATAAAAGAATTCAAATAGCGTGCAGTGTATACTGCTTGGGTGATGGGTGCACCAAAATCTCACAAATGACTGTTAAAGAACTTACTCATGTAACCTGATACCACTTGTACCCCAATAACTTATGGGGTAAAAAAGGAAAAAGCACATGCACATGAATATTTATAGCAGCACAATTTGCAGTTGTAAAAATATGGAACCAGCCTAAGTGTTCATCAGCCAATGAATGGATAAAGAAAATGTGGTCTACATAACATAATGGAATACTACTCAGCCATAAAAAGGAACAAAATAATGTCCTTTGCAGCAACTTGGATGGAGCTGGAGGACATTATTCTAAGTGAAATAACTTAGGAATAAAAAACCAAATATGGCATGTTCTTACTTACATGTGGGAGCTAAGCCATGAAGATGCAAAGGCATAAGAATGATATAATTGACTTTGGGGACACAGTAGGGAAGGCTGGGAAGGGGAGGGATTAAAGACTACATATTGGGTACAGTGTACACTGCTTGGGTGACAGGTGCACCAAAATCTCAGAAAATACCGCTAAAGAACTTATTCATGTAACCAAAAACCATCTGTACCCCCCAAAAAACTATTGAAATTTTTCTAAAAAGAGGATCATGGCAAACCTCAAACTTAAAACATCCACACCCAGGCACATAATAATCAAATTACTTATAACTAAAGACAAGGAAAAATCTAGAAATCAGTCAACAAGAAATAACACTACCTCTAAGGGGAAAATGACACAAAAGAGTACATATTTCCCATCGGAAACCACAGAGACCTGAACCAGTATTTTTAAAGTGATGAAAGAAAACAACTGTCAATCTGGATTTCCATATCCATTAAAAATATCCTTCAGGAATGGTAAACACATATGCAGACGAAGATAAACTGAGAAAACTTGTTACCAGCAGATCTGCTCTGAAACTTTTGCTAAAGAAAGTTATTCAGAGAAGGGAAGTGACACCAGAAGGAAACCCAGAACTTTAGGAATGAAGGAGGGAAACAGAGTGGCAAAAATCTAGGTAAACATAACACACTATTCTTCTCCACTTGAGTTATTCAACATATGTTTGACAGTTGAAAGCAAAAAATGTAACATTGCCTGATGGAGTTTTCAATGTAGGTAGCTTTAATATGTCAAACAACTATAACATAAGGAGGGAAGAGTAAGGGAACCAATATGGCGTAAGATCTCTACATTCCTTTTGAAGTAGTAAAATACTGATTTTAAGTGGATTGTGAAAAGATAAGTAGGTATATAGGAATTTCAGAGCAACCACTAAAAAATTATACAGAGACATATTAAAATACACAATAGACAAAATAAAATGTAATAATAAAAAATATTCAAGTAACCTGAAAGAAGGCAGGAAAGAGGAAAGAAAGGAATATAAAGCAGTGGTAACAAACATAAATGAAATGGTTAATTTAGTATCATATAAAGTAGATTTCAGAACAAAGGGAATTACCAGAGATAAAGAGGGATATTACATGATAATAAAAAGTGTCAATTCACATAACAACATTTCTAAGTGAGCATGCACTCTGAAGCAGAATTTTGAAATACATAAAGCAAAAATTGCCAGAACGAAAAGAAGAAAGACATATTCACCATAATAATCAGAAATGTCAATACTCCTATTTCAGGAATAGATTAAACTAGCAGACAGGAAGATTGGCAAGGCTATGAAGAATTAAACAGCACCAACAATCAAAGGGTCTAGCTGATATTTATAGAACACTTCATCCATATTCTTCATCATATTATTTTCAACTGAACACAAAACATTCTTCAAATTAGATCATATCCTGGGTCATATAACAAATACTGTAAATTTTTAAACATTTAAGTAATACAAAGTATATTATCTGGCCATAATAGAATCAAACAGAAAATTAACAACAGAAAGATACTAAGAACATCATCAAGTACTTGGAAATCAAGCAATAAATTTCTACATATTCCATAGGCCAAAGAGTAAGTCTAAAAGAAAAGCAAGAAATATTTTGAACTGAATAAAAATACAACATATCAAGATTTGTGGGATGGTATGACAGTAATTCAGAGTGAAACTGAAAACATTAAATGCTTATATAAGAAAAAAGTCTCAAATCAGCAATTTAAGCTCCTACCATAAGAAACTAGACAAAGAAGAGCAAAATTAGTTCTAAGTAAGTAGAAGAAAGAAAATAGTAAATATAAGAACAGAAATTAATAAAATTCAGAAAATCTATATAGAAAATCAATAAAATCAGAAGCTGTTTCTCTGAAAAATCAATAAAATTAATAACTCTCTAATAAGATTGACCAAGAAAAAAAAGACAAAATAAACCAGTATCAGGAATGAAGGAGCTATCATTACCAACTAACAACTATATACACTAATTTGACAGCTTAGATGAAATTGTTCAATTGACCAATGACTAGAAAACCACAAACTACTGAAACTCACCCAAGATAAAATAGATAACCTGAAGAGTCCTACAGGGAAATAAAACTTTTCCTATATGCAGATGACAAGTAAAGGAGAAATGAGAGGCACATAATAGGAACATGGAAGTTTTGAAATCCAGCTGGACACGTTTAAAAACATGTTCCCATTCAAAGCCAAGGAATGACAGCCCAGTCTCATTCCGCAGGAGTTGCTCCCTTCTTCATTGTTCTCCTTGGTTCCATCCTTAGAGAGGGTCTTCTTTTTTCATAGGAAATGGTCTGTTTGAATAGCTTCAAATAGTTGGAGAGTTTTCCCAGTCTTCTTCCTGCTCACAGAATGTTGGGTGGGGTCCAGCTGCTTTTTCATTCTTTACTGACTCAGTCCCTTTTAATCTGAGCTGATGCTCTTTGGGCACTTTTATGATTGAGGTTTATTTCACACCCCAAATACCATTTCTATAATTATTTTACAACAGAGCTCTCTAGTTAGCATGAAATGTCAGGAACAACACTCTTAATATCCTTAGAAATATTTTTGTCTATTTGTACCGGGGGTCTACTAGGCATTCCCTTCAATCTTCCTGACATCTTTATAAAAGCTTTTACGAACATCCCTGATTTGATTTTGTCCTGAGGCTTTTCCTACTTTGAGAATCTGTTGGCTAAAGAGACTAGAAGTGTAAAACCATTCTATTTTCCTCAACCCAGCATGACTTGGTTCATCTATATTTCTTCTAAATTCTGTTTGCAAATTAAACATTCCTTCCTTGGTTAATCTTTCTTTTCCTACACCTTATCATAAACAGCGAAAAGAAGTCAATTGTAGTTTCATCATTCTCTGTGGGAGGCTTTTTAGCTAGGTCTACGAATTCATTAGGTACAATTTTCTAACTTTAATTTTACTACAGAGACAAACTGCTTCATAATGAAAAAACATGGGTCACTATCTTTCAAACCTCCAAGAGCAGCCTCAACCTTTTTCAGCATTCACTAAAATGTATTTGCCATTCCTCCAATCTCTGTCAGAAGCTCACTTGCTATTTTTTTCCAGGTTATACCCATTGCCTGGTCCCAAAGACAATGGCATATATTATAGGTTTTTGTTAAAGTAGAAACGCTTTTCTATATACTAATTTCTGTAATTATCTATTACTTTGTAACAACCAACCCCGCATAACTTGGGTGTTTAAAACAACAGCAATGAATTATTTTTCATGGTTCTGTAGGTTGAGTGAGAGGTTATTCTACTGTCTTGCTTATGCTTACTCATGTGCCAGGAGCCATGATTTATTGGGAGTCATTAATGTAATAATTTACCACAGGATGTTCTGTGGAGAAAGATCAGTTAACGTCAGACATTTTGGTCGAGACAATTCCTTCTGAAAACACATCACAACAACAATTATAAACAATAAAAGCTTGATATACAGTGAGCCTCAACATTTAACATTCATATCCAAGCATATCCCCTTATATCAGGGACTACAAAGCATCCAAATAAGATGAGAAATATTGTAATTGATGAAACATACCCCATCAGATAAGCACTTCCTTGTCAGCAAGAAAGAAGGTCATATTTGGACCAGTTCCATGAACATATCTAATTTGATTAAGAAAACGAATCCACTTCTCCTGGAGTCTCTAATGACAGCAAGACTAAAGAGAGTATGAAAATCAGGCTTTTTTTCAGAGATGTTAACATATCTTACCATTCAGATTCCATGAAGGCCAAAAGACACTCAGGTCTTTAAGATTTGTGTTATCATTTCTGGCTGCTCAGGCTCCCTTTATCAACCACATTGGGGCACTTCTCATTAATGCTCTCCATTTGGGGCTTATTTGATTGCAACAGTACGCATGTCTGACCAACATGATCCTGTATTATAAAATGCCTTTAATTTTATAATATTTCACTACTGTTCTTTTGCTCAGAGAACCAGTATTCAAAAATTATCTCAAAGAATAATTACATGAATAATTACATGAATAAAAATTACATAAATTCTCAAAGAATATTACATTAATATTATTTTTCAAAGATGTAAACTTGTTTTTCATCTCATAGTATGTCATTTTACCTTTTTCTTCCCCCAAAATATCAGCTGAAGTTAGCCACAATGCATAAATGACAAATTTCGGTTTCTTAATCTTCTCAGAGTATTTCTTCCTTTTCTTTTAATGTGTCTAAAAAGGAAAGATGTATTTAGATTCATATGCAAACACTTGAATTGTGGTTTTTGATGTAATTACATTATTTTAATAGCCAGTTTTTATTACTTATGGCAAATTTCATTTTGATATGAGCTATATCGCTTAAAATGTGATTAATATAGTAAGGTTATTCCCTCTTTTGAATATTTGAATACTATTATTTAATTTTGTTAATGAGGAGGTAGGTAGCTGAAGGTTTATAAAATCAAAGTTATTGATTAGATTAAATTTTAAGATAAGAGCTGGATATAGTTCAGACATAATAAAAAATACCTGATAGTCTAGGTACTGATAAAATATCTTCTTTTGATGTTTGAGTTAAAAGAATAGGTGTCATTAATAAAGTATTATGTGTTAAATTGGTAAGTACAGTGCTTAAGGACTTTCAAAAATATTCCCAAATGAAATGCTTCTATCACTATAGTTATGTCATGATATACAAATTAAAATGTTATCAATTTGGCTCATGACAAGTTTGCTTCAGGGTGTGAGCTGGAATGCTGGGGAGTGTTGGGAGGTTTCTAAGCAGCATATATAGGATGACAGGTGAAATATGTGAAGGAGCTAAGGCAATACCACTTCTTGAACTCGAACTGTGTCAGGCATCCATTGCAGATAGTGTTATGCTTTTTCTGATTTATTTCTCAAAACAAACTCAACAAGTAGATACTGTTAAATCTATTTTGTTTAAAAAAATTAACACATTCAGCTAAGTAAATGATGTTACAGATTTATCATCTTTTCAAATTTATGGTCTTTCTTCCCTCTTTCTTTCTTTTTGTCCTTTATTTCTTTTCATATAGTTTGGATATGTATCCTCTCTAAATCTCATGTTGATTTGTAATCCCCTATGTTGGAGGTGGGGTCTTGTGGGAGTTGATTGCATCATGGGGTGGATTTCTCATGAATGGTTTAGCACCATCCCTTTAGTGCTCTCCTTGCAATAGTGAGTTCTTGTGAGATCTGGTTGTTTAGAAGTGTGTAGTATCTCCCCATCCACCCCACTTCTCTCTCTTGCTCCCGCTCTGGCCGTGTGACATGCATTCTCCGGCTTTGCTTTGCCTTTGCCTTGAGGCAAGGTCCCTGAGGCCTCCCCAGAAGCCTGACAGTTGCTAATACCATGCTTCCTGTACAGCCTGCATAACTGTGAGCCAATTAAACATTTGTTTCTTTATAGGTAATACCTGAGACCCAGGCTCAGGTATTTATGACAATGCAAGAACGGCCTAATACTCCTTTCATTCTTCTTTCCTTACTCTCTGCTAGGTATACAGAGAATTGTGGACTTATATAGCTTTGAGTATCAACTAAAATATATTTTGTAACTAAATTGTCAAACTGATGTGTTACATTATACCTTTGTTAAAGTATTTCCTCAGTTAAAGCAAAACTGTTCAGGATATTTTGTGCTTCTAACTGATAATCTTATATCTGATTTAAAACATGAAGTTTATATATTATTCATTTCAATTATGTATGTGTATTTTTAATTCTCATACATTTGTGCATTTGCAATAGACAATTCAGGAAACTAGCTAAAGGTGTAATTTACAAAGAAGAAGGTAATATATAAGAAATGTGAAAATGTCATTAATTTGGTGTTTAAATAAGCTTTTAAAGATTTTCTCTATTAAATATCTATATTAACACTCATCTCAAATTCAAAGTTGGTAATAATTGACCATTCCCCTCCCCTTCCCCAAAATATGTTTTACTTACTTTTCTGACCTAAACTTGGTCTAATTGAACATTAGTTTTAATTTAATCATCAGATACAAAAATTTATATTATATACAATCATATGTTTCCATACATAAGTTACAAATCATTCCTTCAAAGGAGTACTGAATGTGTCAGATATTTAGAAGGTCACATCTTTATCCATATAGAGATAAAATTCAAACTCAGAATTGAAATTGTATATTTGCAATATGACCTCCAGTAAGAAGAGAGACAAAACTCAGGAGATGAAGGTTAAATCTCAACTCTACATATAGCATATATGCCTTCGGAAGGATGTTTTAATTTTTAAATTGCAGTATTTTTATCTGAAATTTTAATTTAAACGTACTTATTTTTAGAAGAGTATTATTGTAACACTATCTATAGGACATACATTTTCTTTTTTCATCTTAACAATTTTTAAGTGTATAGTATACAGCACGGTAATATTAACTATTGCACATTGCTGTGTAACAGATCACTAGAACTTTTTCCTCTCACAAAACTGAAACCCTATACCCATTTAACAACTCTTATTTTCCCTTCCTTGCCTTCCCTGGTTGTTACATTCTATTTTCTGTTTCTATTAGTTTGGCTACTTTAGATACCTTATTTAAGTGAAATGATGCAGTGTCTTTTTCTAACTGGCTTATTTCACTTAGCATAATGTCCTCAAGTTTCCGTGTTGTAGCATATGAAATAATTTCTTTCTTTTTTAATACTAAATATTATTCCATTGAAGGTGTACATGAAATTTTATCCATTCATCCACTGATGAACATTTAGGCTACATCTACCTCTTGATGTTGTGAATAATGCTACAATGAATAAGTGTTCAAATATCTCTTTGAAATCCTGTTCTCAATTCTTTGGGATAATACTATGGCTTGAATTTTTGTCCCCTCTCAAATTCATGTTGAAATTTAGTTGCCATTGTAACAGTATTAAGAGGTGGGACCTTTAGAAGGTGATTAGGCCACAAGGGTTCTGCCCTTATGAGTGAAATTAATGACTATTGTGAGAATAGGTTCCTTATAAAAGGATGAGTTCAATCCCCTTTTCTCTTTTGCCCTCTCTTTCACCTTCCCCTATGGAATGACACAGCAACAACATCCTCGCCAGTGCTTGCACTTTGATCTTGGACTTCCCAGCATCCAGAACTGTGAGCAATACATTTTCATTCATTATAAATTACCAAGTCTTAGGTATTATGATATAGCAGCACAAAATGTACTAAGACAGATTAATAACAAGAAGTGGGTTTGCTTGATCATATGGTAATTTTATTTTTATTTTTTTCAGAAACATCCATACTGTTTCCCATAGTGGCTGTACCATTTTACATTCCTACCTACAGTGCACAGTGGTTTCAATTTCTCTATATCCTCACCAATGGTTGTTATGTTTTATTTTCTTTTTTTGAAGTGGCCATTCTAATTGGTGTGAGGTGAGACTTCACAGTGGTTTTGATTTGCATTTCACTGGTGATTAGTAATGTTGAACATCTTCTTGTATGCTTTTTTTTTTGGCCATTTATCTTCTTTGGATAAATGTCTACTCAAGTCCTTTGCCCATTTTTCAATTGGGTTGTTTTTTATTGTTGTTGAGTTGTAGGAATTCTTAACATATTTTGGATATTAACTTGTTAACAGATACATGGTTCGCAAATGTTTTCTCCCATTGCATAGGTTGCTTCTCACTCAGATTATTTCATTTGCTGTGTAGAAGTTTTTAAGTTTGATGTAGTTCCATTTATCTATTTTTGCTTTTGTTGTCTGTGCTTTTGGTGTCCTATCCAAGAAATCATTGCCAGATATGATTTCATAAAGCATTTTCCCCCATGTTTCTTCCTAGTTTTAAAGTTTTGGGTTTTACATTTAGATCTTCAATCCATTTTAAGTTAACTTTTGTATATGGTGTAAGGCTCCAACTTCTTTTTTCACATGTGGATATCTAGTTTTCCTAATACCACTTATTGAAGAGACTATCTTTTCCCACTGTGTAGTTTTAGCTCTCTTGTTAAAGATCATTTAGCCGTATACATGAAGGTTTACTTCTATGCTGTCTATTCTGTTCCGTTGGCCTGTACATACCTGTTTTTATGCCAGGAAAAACTGGCATAAATACTGTTTTGATGACAGTAATTTTGTAATATGTTTTGAAATCAGGATGTGTGAAGCTTCCAGCTTTGTTCTTTCTCAGGACTGTTTTGGCTTATAGAACATACATTTTGTATTCCTCGTTTCATTCTAGTGATTCTGTGCCATCCATACACCCCCTTTCTCTATCTAGATCTGTGGTAAGCAACAAGTCATATGCCCTTTACTGCACTGATGCAACTGGGGTCAGATCTGTAGCTTAGAAAACTGTGGAATAGAATTTGTTTTATAAATAGCCAATTTATCAATTGGCTCAACTCACATACTTAGTCTAACAGTATCTTAAACAGCTAAATTTGTAGACCCCAATTTCATATTTTAGTCAGAGCAGAAAGGAAACAATTTAATATCCTAAATATCATAATTTGAGTCCAGGAACAAAACCAGCTTGTCACTCTTAAAAAGGTAGAACTGGAGACTACAC
This sequence comes from Symphalangus syndactylus, assembly GCF_028878055.3. Taxonomy (NCBI): domain Eukaryota; kingdom Metazoa; phylum Chordata; class Mammalia; order Primates; family Hylobatidae; genus Symphalangus; species Symphalangus syndactylus. Next base: position 54,005,663 of record NC_072426.2, on the reverse strand, counting down.
CAGTTATACTGCAGCTGAAACAACATAAGAGATGGATTTTATGCGAGGAGAGAAGGAAAGAATGAAAGTGATACAGTTGTACTTGACCCTGCTTTATATTATTTTTTTTTCTGGATAAAGCTATGTACTGTATTTGTCAGGTGGAAGATGAGCAGCAAACAATTATTTTACTTATGTGGTGAGCCTTTTGATTAGAAGTAAGGTCTAGAGAAGATTTCCTACATTTCAGTAATAAAACTAGACAAGTCAAAAGTAATGATTGGTTAATTTCCACAAGTTAGATTTTCAAAATTCTTTTTTTTTTTTTTTTTTTCTTGAGACAGGGTTTCGCTCTGTTGCCCAGGCTGGAGTGCAGTGGTGCGATCTTGGCTCACTGCTACTTCTGCCTCCAGAGTTCAAGCAGTCCTCCTGCCTCAGCTGAGTAGCTGAGATTACAGGCACGTACCACCACACCCAGCTAATTTTTGTATTTTTGGTAGAGATGGGGTTTCGCCATGTTGCACAGGCTGTTGTCGAACTCCTGGGCTCAAGTGATCTGCCTAACTTGGCCTCCCAAAGTGCTGGGAATACAGGCATGAGTCACCACGTCCAGCCTCAAAATTCTTAATTACTACATGTAGTAATCCACAAAAGGACCCATCAGTTTGCCAATTTAAATAAAAGTGTTATAATCAATTAAATGTCGCACTGCTCCCCATCTCCATACTCTTCATGTGCCTACGCAGAATGAGAGCTATATAGTTTGCTTACATGACATTGACATTTACTTTCCAACCATTTTTCGTCCATTAAAGGCAATTTTGGTTCTTCAGATGCTAATAATTACTTTAGAAAATAAGAAGTATAGGGTTGAGGTCAATGTACTTCATGTTTTTATGTATTTATCAGATACTAAGGAAGGAATAGATAATATATTGTTTTAACAACTAATTCCAATAATGAACTCATTCAGCTTTAAATGTATTACTATACATGTGTCCAGATAAATTTCATATGCTAGGTATGAAGCACCAGATTTCTCTTTGAGAAGAGCCTCCAACACAGGCTCAGGCCACCATCCAAATGAGGCAAGCTGAGACTGTGAGAAAGGCAGGACAAAGCCATCATCGTGGACTGAAGAGCACTGAATTCAGTGTTGTCAGACAGGATAAAAAATAAGAAATCTTAACATCAGTTTATTTAAAAAATGTAAAATTTTCATATAATCACAGAAAAGTTTTCAGTAGAAAAATGAAAAAAGATATGCCAAACATTAAAGTAAAATATATCAGATAAAATTAAGGAAAGAAAGCATTATTAGTCTGTAAAAAGACAAAATCAAAAAACAGTAATGGAGTGATTCACGTATCCATTGTGAGCTGGGACTCTCTTCATTTTTATACCATTTTAAAGAGATAAATTGATATTTTTTGAATTTTTTAAGTGTAGCTAATTCCTAGTAGGTCTACAGTTTCCCTTGTCAGGAGCAGTGATATTTTGTTTGAACTGTTTTGCATTGATTTAGATGATCAAGCTTCAGTGGTCCTATATGCTTTCTTAATTTTAAACATATGCATTATTGACATAATTTAACATCTTAGATTAGTTTCCTCCTACCATGTAATATGCTAAGGTAGCATGGGTTCAAGGACTAAGACCTTATTCTAATTGGCTAAAAGTTTGCATGATTAGGAAGCTAAACATGCTAACCAAATATTTAGCTAACCAAATATATGTTTTAATTTCAGGGAACTAAATACTATATATTTTCTAACTAAATATGAACATTTGTTTCGGTATTGTGTTAAGAATTTTTTTTAAAAAGGAAGAAGAGGAATTTAGACATTGGATCAGCAGCACTATTTTAGTATATAAGGTAGTTGTTACATTTCAGACTATTTCCTGGGCCTAGAATATCTAGAATATTTTAACATGCCCACAATGAAGGCCCCAGAGTTAATTTTTTATTCTGTCATACAACAAATAAACAATGTATGGAGTGATAATACAGTTTTAAGCCCAAGCTAGCTAAGGCTATGAGTCAGCTCCAAAGAACTAGTGCCTCAGCTGATTCTGAAAAATCAAAGTTAAATGAATGCATAATTTCTAAATCCACTACTCAGATGATTATTTTTTGTATCAAGAAAATCTCACAAGACTGGGGCAACATCAAAATGATAAACATAAATTTAAAATAAAAGGAATACCTGAAACATTTGCCATAACTTTTATTACCCTTAAATTATATTTGTGAGCATCAAGTTATTTTTACTTAAGATGCTACTATATCAGGTTTCATTCATTCTTAGTTACCAAGTTTCATTCATTCTTAGTGATGATCCTTTTCACATTGTTCTTTATATAACCAGGAATGAGAAGAGAGGCAAGGAAAATATCTCTTATAGCCCTGAGACCAACTTGGCTCAACTTCAGAGGTACTTTGCAGATTGAGAAACACTTGGATGTATAAAGTATAAAAGCATGAGGTCTGGAGGTAATGGCAATTACATTTCTTTCATTCATCAAAAACAACTTTAAAGCAATTCATTTGGATTTTACCATAGAATGGTACTATAGTTCTATAGTAAAATAAAATGCTAACGCCAAGTCTGGTAGTGATTTATATAGATTTATTATAGATTTATAATAAAATAAAAAATGCTATTAGAATTCTATATTTACACATGCTCCATTTATATACATGCAAACAAATGTCAATATCGATGGTAAAATTTTAGGGTTTTAAAGAGGCACATTTCCTCCTACCTACCCACTTCCATATATTCATTACTCTAAGATGAGTTTTCATAAGCAACATTTAGATTTGTGAAGGAAAAAAATGAATATTTCTAGTACTTATCCTCTTTCCTTTCAGGCTTTTGTTTGAGAAAGGAAGCAGCACATAAAATCCAAAACAGAAACTAAGGCTGTAAGAACTTCTGTAATACATGTTCACACTCATGCATGAGTTGACTGCAATAGGTCAGAAGATATTTGAGCAAAGTAATGCACTTACGTGTATATGCACTGCATATAAGTGATACTCTTCAGACACACACACACACACACACACACACTCATGTTTCTTGAAAATAACATGTTAACCATACTATGTAACCCCAAGAATTTATCACCAAGAATACTTCCATGGTGCAACTGCTGATTATAATTTACCAATAAATGCCTCTATATAGCCAACAACACACCATGAAAAGGAAAACAAAAGCCAGTTATTGTGAAACAAAGGCAAATTAAAGATACACAAACATCTTGAGTGTTAATATACTAAGAAGACAGTTACTATAAAAGGGCATCTGAACCCACCTACATTATTGAACGTCTCTTAAATTTACTTAGCCAATTTTTAAGTCTCAATTACTTAGACTTTATAGGCACCCAAGAGTCTGGTCTTTTCCCAAGAAAATACCCCAGCCACAATCTTTCACAGCAGGAAACAAAAGACATTTCAAAGTAGGTACCTGTACTTCAGCTTGTCTGTAAGACTTTTCCTCTATGATTATCTATGCTTTCGATGGATGAATCATGCCTAAAATAGTCTCTCTTTTTAGTTATTACTAAGCAATTTAAAAGTTTTAGCAAGCAAATGCTAATATATCTGAAACTATCCATGAATACTTGTCTTTTGGATAAAAATTTACAGCATACAAATAGTCTACTAAGGACTTGTTTTGGTTTCAGTCCTCCGAAAGGAGAGAGTGGTGTACCACTCTCTGGTGTAGGTCCTTCTACACCATTTTCTAAAGATTTCCATGTCTATAAACCTTCAGCAGGATAAAGCCCAGCACCTCTTCCCTGTCCGTTTATTCCACAGCATAGCGACACCACAGTTTTCAGGGTAATTTCCCCAGCAGCCATGTGAACTGTGACTCACTGAGATTACACAAAATTGGTATTTGGACTCCTTTCAAGTTTTACATTCATCACATAATTGGGATATAAAGCATCCCGTATAGAGAAAGCAGCATTCAAAGGAATACACAGGATGTGTTTAAATAATACACACTACCAAATTTTATAGCTGTCTTTTTATATTCAAATGATATTAAACACACTATCATATTAAAATGAAAACACTTTAGATCTAAAAATATATTGTTGAAACAAATGATATAGTGAGAAACAAGACCAAAATTTATTTTTATAAAATACAGTCTATAATTTCAGATTCAAAATACTACATATAACTATACTTAAATATCTTCTAAATTATAATTTTAGGATTTATATTTTTAAAAGTTATCTCTTCTGAGTTTCAAATTTAGTATTTTACAACATTCAAATGTCTACATTGAATCTTTATGTTTCTTTTTAAAACTGGAATTGGGAATGAATATAATTCTAAAATGAGATTCCTGAAGTCAAAGAACTGTGTCTCAGATAACCTTTCTCCTTAACTCAGAACCAAATAACTTCCTTAAAACTATACTTCCTTTCTTTTGACTGGGCTTCAGTTAGAGAGGTTCATGAGTTAGGCTTCATTTTAATGTTTTTCTGGTTTTTGGATATTCCTCTAGGTTATTTTGACATCACTATTACATTGCATCATATCATCTCTCCAAAGAAGCTGTTCATTGTATGTTGCTGTCAAGTATTTTGCTGAAATATAACCTAAAGGAAGAAATTATGCTTCTTGCTTCAATTTCCCTTAAGCATCCGTGACAATTTCAATCATAACAATTGCCAGGTTTGTACTTTGTATTCTGGATTCCTAATTATATGGGATGATTGAAGGTAATTGAAAAGTGTTTCAGAATTACCTATTGCCAAGATTCTGGAAAATGTCTTTTGCAAAATGGAATGTTAATGCTCTGAGGACTGTATCTGCACTAACATGTTCTGTGCACTTTTATGGAAGGAGAGGGGAAAGGGCTATGTTCATCATAACAAATGTGGAAATGCCACTATTGTTCTGCCACTCTGTCACCAAATACAGAGAAGCTATTTTGTTTCTATTTTTAATTATATATATTGGTATACTGTTAATTTCTAAAGCTAAATGGTCTAAATTCAAGAGGGGTAGCCTGATGAATATTTAAATGTGATGGTCATTTTTGTGTAGAATTTATAAAAGTATTCCAGACCATGAATGTCTACATCTGAATGATGAGAATAAATAATGTTTCCTAAGAATTCTCTAAAATGAGCAATATTTTAATAGATGTTTTAGTTACCAAATATCTATTTTAAACCCATTTGTTGCACAGAGCTATTAGATAAGCTCAGCTCTTGGTTTGTCTTATAAAATAGCAAGTATTTATTTTCCTATCAAACTTGAGACTTTGATAACTTATTCTTACCCCAATCTGCAAAAAAATAGTTGGATATCTTGATTTATTTCTATTTAAATTGGTAAAACCAGCTGCAACAACTGGCATTTGCAAGTGAGTGCGTACACACAGACACAGACAGACACACAAAGAATAACAATAAAATAAAAAGGCCTATTAGGGAAGTATATTATAAACTTCATTACAGAGGGATGGCCAAGAAAGAGAGCCATGACTCCTTTCTCCATTTTTATAAGACAGAGCACGAGTTGCATTTTGCAATGCTATGGAGTTGTATTTTTTTTTTCCATTTATACCATTTCTTGTTAAAAGTAAGACTTTTTTTGGTTGCATATGCATCTACAGACTCTAAATGTAGGCAAATAAGAACTATGAGACCAGTAAGTCACTTTTGGCTACTTCTGTTATGCTGATCAGGTGAGAAAAATCTGGGATTCATATTAGGAGCCCTTCTGAATAGTTTAATTCCTTTACAGCCCCTATTAGCTGTCAGCTACACCATGGATATTGTCCATGTGCACTTTGAGGTAGTCATTCCTTGTAAACTTCTTATGGCAAAACTGGCATTCTGCCAGGGGACGATTGGGATTATGAGTCATCTTGTGTCGAATCAGCATTTTCTTCAGGCTAAAAGCCAAGTCACAAACCTAGAAAAGACCCAAAGACCAACCATATTATACTGAAAAACCTGAAGATACAACAATTTATCATTTATACAATATACATTATGCAAATTCCTACTATCAAGTATGTAGAAACAGGCATAAAAACAAAAATCACTCTTGGAATAAACAAAATTTAACACCCACACTATTGGCAAAGAAAATTAATAAGAGTTACTGCATTTAATCGGTGTCCTTTGTACCCCACTCACCCTTCCCTTTTCCCAGATGCTGGATTTAAACATCTCCAGTGAAACAACTCCCTGGCAACAATACCTTTCTTATCCTAATGGAATGTATTTGCCACTTCATATTAAACTATTTAAGCAAAATGCTTTATGGTCTAGATGGCATCTCTCTATATAACATAAATAGCATAAGACATTTCTCATCAGTAATCCCTTCAGTTTAGTACTACTTGTGAAATAAAAAGCTAATGTTGTTTTAAGTATCATAAGCAGAAATTTATTACACACTATTTTTCTTTATTTCTTATTATATACACTTTATTTAACTAAGGACGGTAACAAGTTTATTTCATATGAGCTCTGCCACATTCCCACCTGGCTCAACATGCATTAAACAGCCCCATAACTAAAAATATTAACACAGAAAATGCAAGGCACAACTATCCAAGTTACCAAAAAAAGAATGGAGTTTAAAGTTTGATGTTATTCAGAAAAATTCCACTGACATGAAACTCTTCAAAAGCATATCCGTTGTGAAATAAGACATGTTAAATAATGTGAAAACACCATGAAAAATATAATGAGAGAGGAAATGGCTTGTAAAAATACTGTAAAGAAAGCTGGAGTTTTAATTGAGGTTAGGCTTGGGAAAATCTTACAGTAAAACAAAACAAAACAAAAAAGTCCTTGCCCTTTTTCTTTATGGAGGAAAGAAGATTTACATTCACAGCAATAAGAAACTCAGAAAGGCTCAGGGCCCTAATTGGGTAAGAAGGGCGTAATCCAATAATAATGAATTTTGACACAGAAGTAGCAGCATAGTGTGGTATAAAGAAAATAAGCTTTAGAGTCTGATCACTTTCCAAGGAAGCCTGCTCTGACCTCCCAATTTAAAACTGAAACCTGTCATCCTTTCTGGATTCCCTTTACTCTGTTCAAATTTACTTTTTACACAGTATTTTAAGAGAGGGATTAGCATGTGCATGAAAGTGTACAAAATGAGGCTGATAGAGTGTAATGGGTACTAAGTAGTACTTCCTCAAAAGAATCTTGGATAGACAGAGAGAGAGCAAGTCTTTGAAGAACCAGGAGTATCACTTGTATGAATGTCTCCTAGTCAAAGATTTATATACAGGATGCTCATACAGAATCATATATAAAAGTGAACATTACAAATGACTTCCTTGGCCAATTAAAGTTAATAAGCATATTCATTTTGATATAATCAGATTTAGAAATATTTTTCAGCTGTTAAAAATATTAATCTTTTTTTTTGAGTCAAGATGTCGCGGTCGCCTATGCTGGAGTGCAGTGGCACAATCTCGGCTCAATGCAACCTCAACCTCCCTGGACTCACATTTTAGCCTCTGGAGTAGCTGGGACTACAGGTGGATGCCACCATGCCCTGCTAATTTTTTTTTTTTTTTTTTTTTTGTATTTTTTAGCTATGAGATTTTACCATGTTGCTCAGGCTGATCTCAAACTCCTGGGCTCAAGCGATCCTCCTGCCTCGGTCTCCCAAAGTGCTGGGAAAACAGATGTGAGCTACCACATCCCGCCAAGATTGTAATTTCAAAAATACTTTAAAGGCAAGAAGAAACTTAAAGAAAAGAAAGCAGAATAATAAGATCAATGCAACTTAGTCTACAATATTGAAATAAAAATTATAACTGTATCTGTATTAATAAGTATATGAAGGAAATGCCAATAGATTAATATTAATATTAGCTGACATTGGTTGGAAAATTGGGGATCATTTTATTTGTCTTCTTTTGTCTCCATATTTCCTCATTCTTCTCTAATCAAAAAGTACATTTTTATAATCAGAAAGGAAATATTATTTTGGAATGAAAAAATGCAGTTAGTTGGGTGATGGTTCCATGTTCACTTAGCAGCAAGTCCACTCACATCAGACTTCTGCCTTAGACTTCTTAACTCTCCAAACAGCTCTCTGAAATGTTATGGATAATCTCTACATTGCTAACCCCTGGCACTTTTGAGCCCTCATCTAACATGAATTCTTAGCATCATTTGACATGCCTGACCACTTTCCCCTGTCATTCCTTTAGTTTTTATAATGACCTACTCTCCTTGTTTTCCTTCTAATTATCTGGCCTTTTATTCCCCTTTGTTTTCTGGAATAGGCCCTTCCTCCATCCTAACTAAGTCAGTCAGGATTTCAGTGCCCAATCCTTGGCTTTCTTCTCCATTCACTGGGTGTTTTCTCCTCTGGTGATCTTAATTGTATTCATACCTTTTGTTACCACATACATGGAGATCACTAGCAAGTAATATTTTTAGTCCAGTCCCCCTTCTGATCTCAACAGTGGAGTACTTAACTGACCACTTGGATAGTTAACTGGTACCCCAAACTTACTATGTCTAAAACTGAACTCAGAATTCTTGTCCCTCAAACCTAAGTCTCGAAAAATGGTCCGACCCTCCACCTGGTTTGACTGTAAATGTGGCAGTCAACCTTCACCCAATGTCTCACTCTTCCTCATCTGATCTAATCAATTACAAAGTTCCACTGGTTCTTCTTTGCACATTTTTCTCAAAGACATGAAGACATCTAATCGTCTCCATCTCCACTGCCACCACCTTAATCACAGACACTGTTTACTCAGACCAGTGCTTCTCTCTCACTAAGAAAATGTTTCAGCATGCAGCTGTAGTATCTGTATTTTTAAATAAAACATACACATGCACTACTGTATTTATATATTATATTAAAGACAGAATTTTGAGGATAAAGACAAAATAAATATTTTAATGCTAAATTAATATTTATGGCTTTATATTTTCACTAGACAAGATTTTAAGATGGGATACATATTTAGGGCTGGAGTCATCTTTAACAAATGTATAGGCAAATATATATATATATTTATATATTTCAGATGTCTTCTTAATAATTTCCATTTTTGGCTTACTTCTAATCACATATGAAGATGTCATTATATTTTATCTCAAATTGCTACTGACTAGTAGTATTAACTCTGCTTTCTTTTTGTTACCTTGTGTTTGTATCACTAATATTATTTTCAATCTGCATTTCTGTACAGGCTTCTTTTAGCAACTTGTTCGTTTTGTAAGCATTACTTTATTTGAAAACGGATAATACAATCCTTATCTCTGTTAATCCAAGAGACACAAATTGCAATCCTAACAGTGCCCTGAAAGCAAACAAGTGCCTTGGGACTGTCAGCCAACCAGCACCAACATGGAATTGATGTTCTTCCCTTTGATCACATGCGATACTACACCTCACAAGAGACCAGCCAGCAGTGCCCAAGCCAGGGCACCAAAGTCAAATCATCTGTTTAATGATAATAAAGTTTAACTGTGTTCCTGTTTTTAAAATAGCCACATACAAAAAATACTTAGGAATACCCCTAAGCAAGGAGGTGAAAGATCTCTACAAGTAGAACTACAGGCCACTGCTAAAAGAAATCACAGATGATACAAACAAATGGGAAAATATTCCATGCTCAGAGATTGGAAGAATCAATATCATTAAAATGGCCATACTGCTCAAAGCAATCTACAGACTCAATGCCATTACTATCAAATATCAAACAACCAATATCATTTTTCACAGAACTAGAAAAAATTATTCTAAAATGTATATAGAACCAAAATAAATAAATAAATGAAAAGCCCAAATAGCCAAAGCAATCCTAAGCAAAAATAACAAAGCTGGAGGCATCACATTACCCAATTTCAAACTATACTATAAGGCTACAGTAACCAAAACAGCAGGATACTAGTACAAAATCAGACACATACACCAATGCAACAGAATAGAGAAGCCAAAAATAAAGTCGCACACCTACAGCCATCTGATCTTTGACAAGGTTGACAAAAATAAGCAACAGGAAAAGGGCTCCCTACTCAATAAACACCTATTCAATAAGCACTGGGATATTGGCTAGCCATATGCAGACAAATGACACTGGATCCCTACCTTTCAACATATACAAATATTAACTTTAAGATGAATTAAAGATTTAAATGTAAGAGCTCAAACTATAAAAGTCCTAGAAGAAAACCTAGGAAACACCATTCTCGACAGAAGTCTTGGGAAATAATTTACGACTAAATTCTCAAAAGCAATTGCAACAAAACAAAAAATTAACAAGTGAAACCTAATAAAACTAAAGAGCTCTGCATAGCAAAACAATCAATAAAATAAACAGACAACTGACAGAATGAGAGAAAATATTCACAAACTATGTATCCAACAGTTCTAATATCCAGAATCTGTAAGGAAATTAAACAACTGAATAAGCAAAAAACAACCCCATTAAAAAATGCAACTAGTTTCTGTATTTTTAAATAAAACATATATATGCACTACTGTATTTATATATTATTGCAAGAGACATTCACAGACACTTCTCAAAAGAAGACATATAAGTGGACACAAACATGAAAAAATGCTCATAATCACTGATCATCAGATAAATGCATATCAAAGCCACAATAAGATATTATCTCACACTAGTCAGAATGGCTATTGTTAAGAAGTCAGCCAGGCATGGTGGCTCATGCCTGTAATCCCAGCACTTTGGAAGGCCAAGGTGGGCAGATCACCTGACGTCAGGAGATCGAGACCAGCCTGACCAATATGGAGAAACCCTGTCTCTATTACAAATACAAAAATTAGCTGGGTGCGGTGGCGGGTGCCTGTAGTCCCAGCTAGTTGGGAGGCTGAGACAGGAGAATTGCTTGAACCCAGGAGGCGGAGGTTGCAGTGAGCCGAGATCGTGCCACTGAAATCCAGCCTGGGCAACAGAGCGAGACTCTGTTTCAACAAACAAAAACAAAACAAACAAACAAACAAAAAAGAGGTAAAAAAAAAAAACCAACAGATGCTGGTGAGGCTGCAGAGAAAAGGGAATGCTTATACACTGTTGGAGGGAGTGTAAATTAGTTCAGCCACTGTGAAAAACAGTCTGGAGATTTCTAAAAGAACTTAAAACAGAACTACCATTCAACCTAGTAATCCCATTCATTACTGGGTATATATGCAAAAGAAAACAAATCATTCTACCAAAAAGACATATGCACTTTCATGTTCATTGCAGAACTATTCACAATAGCAGAGACATGGAATCAACCTAGGTGCCATGAACAGTGGACTGAATAAAGAAAATGTGGTGCATATACACCATGGAATACTATGCAGCTATTAAAAAAGAATTAAATCATGTTGTTTGTAGCAACATGGATGCAGCTGGGGGCCACTATCCTAAGTGAATTAATGCAGGAACAGAAAACCAAATACTGCATATTCTCTTATAAGTGGGAGCTAAACATTAACATAAAGGTGGTAACAATAGCGACTGGGGACTAGTAGAGCAGGGAAGGAGGGGAGGAGATAAGGGTTGAAAAACTACTGGGTACTATGCTCAGTACCTGGCTGATGGGATCATTCACACCTCAAACCTCAGCATCATGCAATATACCCATGTACAACAAACCTGCAGATGTACTCTCTGAATCTAAAGTAGAAGTTGAAAAAAATGAGAATCAAACTGGTAGTTTTTTCTTCCCATATTCCAATGGATGTCATGTATGCCTGCTGCAATGTACATTTCCTCACTCTGAAAACTAAAGCCTAGATTATTGCAATAGCCAGCTTCATCATCCTCAGATAGAGGTGGTACAACTTCCCCTCTCTGCAGGAAATGTTTGGAATTGTGGGGGTATCTCACTGTCTTAACAAGTGGGGAATATTACTTGCATTTTGCATAGGGGCAAGCATGCAAGTAATGCCCTCTAATGTGTAGGACACGCTCATACAAGCCAAAAGTAACCCACTGCTAAATACTGTCTGAATCTCCCTGCATTCCTCCTCATCCTTTTCAGTCCATGCTCTACATAACAGTTGAAATGATTTTTGAAAACACAAATGTCACAATATTACCTAAAATTATTCCATGGTATTTTGCTGCTTGTAGGGTAATCACTGAGCTCTAGCCAAACTAAACAGGCCTCCTCCAGGTTCTTGAAGAAAGCAATGGGCTTCCTGCCTCAGAGCTTTCTCACTTCTCTTTACCCAGCTTACTCTTACTCATCCTTAGGAAGCCCGTGACACATCTGCCAGGTGATGGTCTCTGTTAAATGCTCTCATAGCAGCCTTTACTTTTCCTTCACACCACTTTCCTCAAGTGTCATTCATGATTTGCGTTATTTTTTTATGTCTGTCTCCTTGCTAAACTAAGGAACATGAGGGCAAGAGTAGCCACTACATAAAAATTTCTTTAACTAAAGGAAGAAATAATGGTTGATAGATTCACTGATTGATTGATTGATTAAATCTCTATGGACAATGTAAGTACCCCCAAAGACTGCAGAATAATCCTGGAGAAATTGAAGAAGTATCAATGGAGAGTATTTTCAAGTGAAAGAAATGCTACATTGTTTTTATAAGTATATATTAAAATTCATAATCATAAAGAAGATCGATTTAACATTTATTCCCGTTCTATTTTTCTCGCCTCTTCTCCAAACCCAACGTCAACATAAACAACTGATACCAAATTCTTCAATGGCTTCTTATTAAAATTAGATTCACAATACATTTCCTAACGTGGCTGCAAAGCCTCCAATTCTCTTTCTGACTTCACCCTGCACCCCTCTCTTTCTCTCACTGTGCTCCAGCTCTACCAGTCTTCTCTTTCCCCCATGGCCATTCCCAGCCTCAATTCATGCTGTTCCTCTCCTGAAATGCTCTTTTCCCCATGGCTGATTCTTCTCATCTTTTAGGTTACTTACAGCCTCCTGGCTTTTTTTCTTCCTTCTTTTTCCCAGTTTTTATCATGAATTGTAATTACATGTTTATTCATGTATTTTGTTTTGTTTTTGTTTTTCTCTGGAGACACGGTGTCTCTCTGTCACCCAGGCTGGAGTGCAGTGGTCTGATCATAGCTCACTGCAGCCTTGACTTCCTAGGCTCAAGCAATCCTCCCACCTCAGCCTTCTGAGTAGCTGAGACTACAAGCGTGTGCTGCCATGCCCAGCTAATTTTTTGTTTTTGTATTTTGTAAACATGGAGTCTTGCTATGTTGCCCAGACTGGTCTTGAGCTCCTGGGCTTAAGAAATCCTCCTGCCTCGGCCTCCCAAAGTGCTGGGATTACAGGCATGAGTCACCATGCCTGGTCTCATGTATTTGTTTAATGCTATACTCTACAAGAATGTGAGTTCTATGAGGGCGGGACATGGCATCTTCTACTATTTCATCCCAGTGTCCAGCACAGGGCCTAGGCTTAACTATCTTACAACTTTCACCATGTGCCAGGAGTCACTGTTAGCAATTTCTAAATATTAACTTGCTCAATCCTCACAGTCACACTTTTAAGTAGATAATAGTATTACTATTAAACCCATTTTACAGAAGAAAATGAAAACACAAAAGGTTAACTAGGTTTCCCAGGTTCAAAGAACTAGGCAGTGTTTCCAGAATTTAAACCCAGACAGTCTGGGTTCAGAGTCTATCCTCCCTCCCAAGGGCCAACTATTACTAAAATATCTCATTTCAGACAGAGATATGTGATCTCACCCTACTTTTTCCATTTGCCTGGCTGACACCATTAAAAAATATATAAAAAACCACTGTGAAAATGTAAGAAAGGTTCTCAGACAGTTCAGCCTGCCACTGCGGTGGGAGGGATACAAAGTGCAAGTCCATTTACACAGTTACCATGGGAAAATGAGAGCAATGGCAAGCTGGAAAAAATGGAAAGGAAGTTGAGCAAGATGCTGAAATCATTGATAATGCTTCTGAATTAAGGAAGTCCTAGAAGCTCCACCCTAGGGATGAGATGGGAACAATCCAACAGCTTGCTGAATGAGAGCCAGAGTACAGGATTAAATGTCAGGAGAGAGTACCTGATGTCACAGTTGTAAAACTGACTACCCACACATTAAAAGCTGTTTTCATGAACCTGAATGCAGTCAGTAAAAGACTCCAAATGATGCTCTGTATAAATCAGCCAAATTCAAGAACATTCATTTTACAAACAGGGGAGAGCAAAAACGAGTTCAAATAGTACAACAACACGGATGCTTCCTTTTCTTTCCACCTGTGTTTTGTATCCAGACTTTCACCCTACTCCAACTTAGGAGTGCATTAGGAAAATATTTATTCTTACTCTAGACTGGAGGTAAACTGATTTTGTTTTAAAATAAAGTGAAATAAGATATTTAACAGAAAGCACCTAAATTCTAGATAAATATCTTCAGTTAACACATACTTATCAAATACAATGTGCCTACCACTTCTGCTGGGAACAAAATGACAACACACTGTCTAGCCCTTGTGGAGTCCACGTTCTAAGTAGAAACATTTGTAAAGTCACGAGCATAGTACAAAGAGAGGAACAGAGGAGCGTGCAGTCCATGGCTTGGAGCAAAGAAGGCAGGCTTTAAGGAAAAATTGGCAGAAGGCCTGGATCTGGAAGGATGCATGGCGGTTTATCATGTCCTAAGGGGGGGAATGATATGACAGGGAGGGGGAAGAAGTTAGGCACAGGTACTGTGAGCGCAAAGAACACGGCTCAGCTGGGGAAGTGAAAAGAATTCACAAAAGCTAAAGATTAGATGTCACTAGAGAAATAAATTGAAAACAATTTAGAGTTGAAAGCTGGAAACAAATCCTGGAAATCGTGGTCATCATTTCAAGAAAGTGGACGTATATTTTGTAAGTGGTGGGAATTCACTAAAGGATTCTAAATAGAGACTGAAACTAAAATATAATTCAGTTAGCAAGCAAGAGAGTATGAAACTGGAGCCAAGGAGGTCAGTACTATTGTTCCACTCCAGACCAGAAATGATTTAAACATGAACAAAAGCAGTAGTTATCAATTCATTTATTTATCCATTCAAAATATTGAATGCTTCTCACATGCCAGGCACTGTTCTAGGCTTGAGGATCCAACAATAAATAATACAGAAAAAACCTTGTTGTCATGGAGCTTATAATAAATGATAAATAATTAAACAAACAAATTTTTGGTGCATATAAGTGCCATGAAGACAAATAATATAGAATGAGAGCTAAGGAAGTAATGGAGATAAGAGAGAAAGTAATTTGAGCAGAGATCTGCAGGAAGCACATGAGCAGGCCATGAAGAAACCTGGAGAAAGGTGTTCTAGGCAGAGGCAACAGCAGATGAAAAGGCCAAGATGTAGATGCAGGGTAGGTTCAATGTGTCCAAAGAAGACTAAAGAGGCCATGTGACCAGAGTGAGGTGGAGGGTGCTGATGGAGTCAAAGAGAGCAGAGTGGGAGGGTGAGGGCTGCAGGTCACCTGAGGTTTTTCAGACCATGATGAAACTGGTTTTCACTCTAAATGAGCCACACAGTCATGGGAAGGTTTGAGCAAATGAATACTGTATTCATTTTACAAATATATAATCTGACTCAGGTTCTACAAAGATTACTCTGCATGGCAAGTTTAGGAGAGACTGTTGGGAGCAAAGACAGAAGGACAGAGAGCAGTTAAAAAGATATTGCAATATTCCAGGAGACTGAGATAAAGCTGTGGAGTTATGAGAAATGTTCAGACTCTGAACTTATTTTAATGTAGAACCAATTGGATATGCTACTGGATTAGATGTAGGATGTGAGAGAATTAGAGAAATGAAGGTGACAATGAGACTTTAGAGATGGTGGTATGTTTGAAAAACAGACGCAAAGGCAGGAATTACAGGGTGTGAGTGAAAGCTGCATGGTAAACTGCTCAGAAAGATCTGGGTTTTGACCCTAGAATCTTTTTTTTTTTTTCTTTTTGGAGACAGAGTCTTGTTCCCTCGCCCAAGGTGGAGTGCAGTGTCATGATCTTGGCTCACTGCAACCTTAAACTCTAGAATCTTGACTTGCTGTGAACTGCAGGCAAGTCACTCAACCTCAGTGAACCTCGACTGCTTCATATATATGCAAATAACACCTATATATTCCTGAGTTTTAGTGGAGATCAGAGAGAATATATGCAAACCGTGGATCTCTGTGTCTTTCCCATAATAGGACCTTAACTAGAATAGTGGCTATCATTCATGGCTTAGGGGAAAAGAGGTGTCCAACATGAGGCTCAGATATGTGATTGGGTTATTTGGGGATGGTACAGTCCTCAGAGATATGGGAAATTGAAAGGATCATGTTGAGAGATTAAGAAATCTGGGAGATCATGATTTCAGTTTGGAGTACAAGAGAGATGTCCTATAGGCAGTTGAAAATTTCTGCCTAGGGTTCAGAAGAGAGACTTGGGCAGGAGAAAGAAAGATTTCAAAGTTATCGCTATAGGCATGGTGGGCCATTTGCACAGCCTGGAATAACTGTGCCTAAGAGGTTAAAGTAGTATTGATGAGTAACGTGTCATTTGAGCAAAACTAAAAAACTGATTTTATATATATATATATATCCGTTTTATCATGGTTACCCAATTTGCCAACAAACTGGGTAACCATGATTAAATGAACAGATTTCTAGAAACACATAGCAATTACCAAAACTGACCCATGAAGAAAAAGAAAAATTAAAAAGACCAATAAAGAGGTTGAATCAAATAAAAAGCCTACCAACAAGTAAAAGCCCAGGATCAGGTGGCTTCACTGATAAATTCTACCAAACATTTAAAGAAGAATTAATACCAATTCTGTACGTCTTTCAAAAAGACAGAAGAGGAGGAAATATTCCCCAACTCATTCTGTAAGGCTAGCATTACCTTAATAACAAAGTCAGACAAATATGTTATGAGAAAGAAAACTACAGGCCAAAATCTCTTATAAATCCAGATGCAAAAATCCTAAAACAAAAAAACAAGCAAGCAAAATACTAACTGAATCTCAGAGCATATTAAAAGGGTTCTAAACCATGACCAATGGGGATTTATCTCAGGACTGCAACAGTGGTTCAAATAAGAAAATCAAACAAAGTAATACATCATACCAACAGAACAAAGGGAAAAAAAAACATAGTAATCTCAATTGATGCAGAAAAGGCATCTGAAAAACTCCAGCATCCTCTCTTGATTAAAAAAAATCCCTCAGAAATCTAGGCAAAAAGGGAAATTTCTCAACAAAATAAAGGGCATTTATGAAAAACCCACTATATTCAACAGGGAAAGACTGAAAAAGAATGCAAAGAATAGACCCTTTCCTTATACCATATATAAGAGCTAAAACTATAAGACTCTTAGAGAAAAACAAAAACAAAAACAAAACAAAACAAAAAAACAAAACAGAAGGACAAATCCCATGACCTAGGATTTGGCAATGAATTCTTAGATATAACACCAAAAACATGATCAAATAGAGAAAAAATGCATAAAGGGCACTTCATCAACATTAAAAGGCCTTATGCATTTCAAGATATTTTCAACAAAGTGAAAAGAAAACCTATAGAATGAAAAAAATATTTGCACATCATATATCTGATAAGAGCCCAATATCCAAAATTTAAAACCTTTTAAACCTCAACAACAAAAAGACAATACTATTTTAAAACGGGCAAAGGACTTGAAGAAACATTTCTCCAGAGAAGATATAGAAATGGTCAGGAAGCATATGGAAAGATGCTCACCACCATTAGTTCTTTGGGGAATGTAAATCAAAACCATGGTCAGATACTTCACACCCACCAAGATGGATAATTAAATAAAAAAAAAGTGTTGGCAAGAATGGGGAGAAACTGGAATCCTTGTGCATAGCTGATAGAAATGTAAAATGGTGTCGCTCCTGAGGAAAACAATATGTCAGTTCCCGAAAAAGTTAAACAGAATTACCATATGCCTCAGCAATTCAATCCTAGGTATATACCCCAAATAATTGAAAACAGGTACTCAAATACTTGTATGCCCATGTTCATCACAGCACTATTCACAATAGTCATAAGGTAGAAAGAAGTGTCCAACAACAGATGAATGGATAAACAAATTGTGATATAAAAATATAATGGAATATCATTCAGCCATAAAAAGGAATGACCTACTAATACATGAGACAATGTGGATAAACCTTGAGAACATTATGCTCAATAAGAGAAGCCAGTCACAAAAGGTTACATATTGTGTATTTCATTTATATGAAATACCTAGAATAGGTAAGTCTACAGAAATGAAAGCGGATTGGTAGCTGTTAAGGGATGAGGGGAGTGAGGTGTAAATGTTTATTGGGTATGGAGTTTCATTTTGTGGCAATGAAAATATTTTGGAGTTACAGAGGTGGTGCTTGTACAACATAGTCAATATACTAAACGTCACTGAACTGTTCACATTAAAATGATTAATTTTATATCATGTGAATTTCACCTCAATTTAAAAAAATTCAGCAGCTTGGTAGGGTGACAGGGTGGAGAACACACACACTGGAGACTATATGATGAAACAGTGAAGGTCTGAGCTATGAGTTACAAGTAGAAATGAAAACTAAGAGGAATTAATGAATCTGAGAGCTCTTTAAGAGGGAGAGAGATTGGAGTGGGGTCGGAAAGGTTGACTTCTATCCACAATGAGTAGGTTAAGAGGACAAGATTTTGGAACAAAGACAAGCAGTTCTATACTGAGCAGTCCGCATTTCAGAAATGTTTAGGAGGCACTTAGAAATATGGATCTCTACTCAGCAGATTAGTATGGGCTGCAAATGAAGATTTCAGAATTTTAAACACATCATAGAAATAAATGGGATGGAAGCAGATAGAAAAAAGTTAGCTTGTAACATCATAGTTTTAAAAAACATAACATGATGGTTCAATTCACCTAAGGAAATATTCAACAAAAGCATTCAGCATAGATAAAAGGATGGGTTAAATGTGATGGTAGAAAGATGTCCATATGCAGTTAGTATTTAATTTCTGGGCCGTATATCAGTTATTTGTGCCATGCTACAATTAAACCATCTAAATAGGTTTTGCCTTTATGAAAATGCTTCCAATAAAAGCAGCAATGACTTAAACTAATTGAAATCACTGAACTAGGGCTGTAGCTCTGTTCAGTGTAGGGCTTTATATGTGTGCATTTCTTTCTCTACAACTGTTTCTTTCCTTAAAAAAAGTGCACTGTTAATAAAGGTATTTTTATGAGTATGCCCACTGGGAGTACATTGTTGCCTTAACCTTACCACTGAAGTTTCATGAAAGGACAAGGAAAACATCTTGTGTTTGTGAGTTTCCTTTCATATGGACTGCTTACCCTATGCTGTATCCATTGGGACATGATGATGGATCTAAGTTCTGGAATTTCCCTCAATATTTAAGCAGAATTCTGCACTGTGCCATATCACACAGCACAGCTTTAATGTTTTTTCTTACATTGATTCCCTAACATCTGTGTCAATTCTCTGTCAACTGCCAATCCCACACAAAATAACAGTGTTTTTTTCCCCTAAATTGATCAATATTCAGATTAATTTTACTGTCAACAGTAGTATTTTTTCTTTCAGAAATAATGTATGCTATGTCAAATAATTCCATTTCAATTCAAATGTCATAAGCAGAAAACCTAGACACTTAGTAACAGCATTATTTAACACAAAGGAACCTATATGCATTTTGGAATTTTGTACATGTTTGGCTTTAACCAAGTAAATAATATGTATGACCAGTCAAATCTCTGGTTTAACTGTCATTAATCAGTAAAGATTTGGCAAGACACACGAAAGCTGCCTCAAATCATCATGCATTTACACCTTGGAAGAACAACTCAATGGTATTAAAATAGGGTACAAGCATGTCTAAAAGAAAATCAGAATTTATTTACTGCCAGTAAACCAAGATGAATAAAATGATTACAATGCAGTTACATGTATTATGCAAGAAAAAGCTATAAATAGCATAAGACATTAATAGGCATAGGCACATACCAGCAATGCAACACACACACACACACATGCACACACACACACACACACACACCTACTTCCTGTTATTGGAAGACACTATGGGGGAAAAAAAAATCCAAACTCACATCACACTGAAAAGGCTTTTCCCCAGTGTGCGTCCTCTTGTGCTCATCCAGGCCTCGCTTCTGGCTGAAGGCCTTGCTGCACTCTGAGCACTTGTATGGCTTCTCCTGCAGTCAACAAAAAGAGACCACCAAAATTGCCAGTGAATGAATGAAGGCAGAGCCCTCCATATTCAGGTGTGTGCTATGGGATCTACAGAATACTGCAGCAAATTACAGGTATGCTGATATGGTTTGGCTGTGCCCCACCCAAATTTCATCTTGAATTGTAGTTTCCATAATCCCCATATGTCATGGGAAGGACCTGATGGGAGGTACTTGAATCATAGGGGTGGTTACCCCCATGCTGTTCTCATGAGAGTGAGTGAATTCTCACAAGATCTGATGGTTTTATAAAGGGCTTTTCCCACTTTGCTCCATGCTTTTCTGTCCTGCCACTATGTGAAGAAGGATGAGTGAGCTTCCCCCTTCCACCATGACTGTAAGTTTCCTGAGCCCTCCCCAGCCATGCAGAACTGTGGTGTCAATTAAACCTCTTTCCTCTATAAATTACCCAGTCTCAGGTATTTCTTCATAGTGGTGTGAGAACAAACTAATACAGGTGCTATGAGCAATTTTATATTTTCAGGGGAAATAGGAATAACCCACATCTGTCAGACACTGAAAATGATTAGCTCAAGGCAGTTCAGTTTCAACACTAGATTGTGCTACATTTCCTCCAATGATGTCCTGTTTTTGCAATGCTGGACGCTGGATGGTTGCTGTGATGTAACTACTTACACTTCTAGGTCATTTCTTTTGGTTTATGGGTACCATAAAAATCTACTGAGATACTCAGGGCATCATGAATGAAGAAAGTTTGAGAATCCTTGATCTAGAGGGTACAAATTGTTTACTTTCTAAGAGGAATTCCTGGAAATAAAAACTTTAGAACTAAATTTTCTACAGATTTTGGGGGATAAGTTTAAAAATAAATCAACTGTGATTTATGTATTTTCTTTTTGTTGTTGCGATGGAGTCTCCCTCTGTCACCCAGGCTGGAGTGCAGTGGCACGATCTTGGCTCACTGCAACCTCTGCCTCCCTAGTTCAAGTGATTCTCCTGCCTCAGCCTCCTGAGTAGCTGGGAAAACAGGCACCTGCTGCCATACCCAGCTATTTTTTTTTTTTTTTTTTTTTGTATTTTTAGTAGAGATGGGGTTTTACCATGTTGATCAGGCTGGTCTCAAACTCGTGGCCTCAAATTATCCACCTGCTTTGGCCTCCCAAAGTGCTGAGATTATAGGTGTGAGCCACCGTGCCTGTATTTTCATTTCTATTACCTCATCTTTTTCCAGGAGGATGTTCTTTTATAAAATCTAAATTACATTTTTAAATGAGGCATTTTTATTATAAAAACAATAAAGAAAACTTAAGGCAAAGAAGTATCTCAAAATGAACAGAAAAAATAATTTCGAATTCCTTAGCCTTCTTTGGTACCAGCAAGTTAGTCATATCACCATCTTTTTAGCCTGGATTAATCGTGAAAGTAATTAATATTATTCCATTCCAACAGCTTGCAAGTTACTCCTTAGTGCATCATTAAAAAGTTTCATTCAAATTTAGGTAAATTTGCAGTGAGATTTTTTTATCAAATATATCTTCAAAAATATTGCTATAAACATTCTTGGGCTGGGCATGGTGGCTCATGTCTGTAATCCTAGCACTTTGGGAGGCCGAGGCGGACGAATTATCTGAGGTCAGCCGTTTGAGACCAGCCTGGCCAACATGGTGAAACCCCGTCTCTACTAAAAATACAAAAGTTAGCTGGGCATGGTGGCAGGCACCTGTAATTCCAGCCACTCGGGAGGCTGAGGCAGGAGAATTACTTGAACCCAGGAGGCGGAGGTTGCAGTGAGCCAAGATCACTCCATTGCACTCCAGCCTGGGTGACAAGAGCAAAACTCCCTCTCAAAAAGAAAACAAAAACATTTTTGAATTGAGATAGTGTATGCATGTTTCTTGTTAACAAGTTGTATTTATATTTTCTCTCTAGTATCAAAAAAATCCATAACTTTTTTTGCAGACCTATAAAAAACAGTATTAAATAACCAGAGAGACATACATGTGCCCACCAACTAGCCTAAGAAATCCAACCTTCTCAATACAGGTGCCGCTCTCAATTGCCTCCTCCCCCACCACCTGCAGCACTCTCCCATCTCCCCAGGGACGACAGCTCCCTCAGATATGTTAAGTACCATTCCCTTGCCTTTCTCTATATTGTTACTACCTATGTATGGATGGAACCTTAAGATAGAGGATTATTTTGCCATTTGAAAGTATGTAAATACTATCATACTGTATCCACTTTTTGTGTGTGTTCTGTTGAGATGTACTTTATCATTGTTCAACATTATCCTCACAGGGTTCTAGTCCTTACTTTCACTTTTGTAAACACATGTAGCTCATATTTACTAATTTTCAATGTTGGGCCATATTAATTAAATAGCTGTATACCACAATTTATTTATATACATTCTCCAATGATGGATAGCTAAGTTATTCCCAGTTGTTCACTCTTATAAATAATGTTGCTCTGAAAAATCTTGTACACTCGAATATAGGTGAAAGCAACTCTGTAAAGGATGTGTACCTAGATGTGGGACTGAATCTTCAACTTTTCTACGAATAAACAAATAGCTCTGCAAAGTTAATAAACCATTTTATACTCCAATATTCACTGTATCCTTGTGATTCTATCACTTTATTTTAGATGTTTTGAGACTTTCATTAGGTATGTAAGTATATACAAATTTTAAACTATTATGTTATTGGAAAATAGAACCTTTTATCATTTTGACATGACCTTCTCTAGCTGTAATAATTCTTTTTTACCTTGAAATTAATGTGACTGCAATATAGCTATCAAAGCTTTTTAAAATTGGTATTTGCCTGCTATAGTCATCTTTTTGCTTTCAAACAACCTATATCCTTACGTATGGGGAGTGACTTGTATAAACAGCATATGACTAGATTTTTTTAACCCAAACTTTTTTGTGATCCAAAGATTACTTCTGTCTAAGATGGCAAGTTTTGCCTCTTTACAAATTTGTGATTACTGATATACTTGACTATATTTCCAACATTTATTTTGTGCACTACTATCATCCTATTTGTTTTACAAGTTTTTCCCATATATTTTATTACATGTTTTAGATTGATCCTTTCCCCGGTACTACTTTAAAAGTTATTATCTCTATTTCTATCCTTTTAATGGTTATCCTCAAAATATTTTACTTTGTATGTTTAAAACTAAAGTTTATCCATAGGTTTTGTCTCCTACTGAATAATATAGGTACTGTAGAATGATCCTCTTACACGTTAGTATGTAGCAGTATCTTATTTATATCTTGATTTTTAATGCTTGTCTTAGTCACTTTGAGCTGCCATAACAAAATACCATAGACTGGGTCGCTATAAACAACAGACATTTATTTCTCACCATTCTAGAGGCTAGAAGTCTAAGGTCAGGGTGTCAGCGTAGTCAGGTTCACGTGAGGGCCCTTTTCTGGGTTGCAAATTCCCTGTCCTCACATGGCGGAAGGAAAGTACTCTGGTCTCTTCAGCTCCTTATAAGGGCACTAATCCCATTCATGACAGCTATACCCTCATGACCCTATCAGCTCCCAAAGGTCCCACTCTCTAATACCATCACAATGATGGTTAGGATTTCACGTAAGAATTTGGGGAGAATGCAAATATTCAGTCCATTGCAATGCCTAATATGAAATGATTATTATTTTATATAATCAACGTGATTTAGCTTTCCACATGTTTAACAATTTCTTTACTTTTCAGGCTTTTTTATGTATCTGATTTTCCAAGGATCTGTTGGTGGCAAATTGTTTTTGACTGAATATGACTACTTTTCTCATTTGTTGTTGAATGAAAGTCTACAAATCCAATGAGATATATAATAGACTCAATTTACTCTTTATATTTCTTAATATCTCTTTAACATTCCCATCTCTTTGTGTTGTACTCTAATTTCTTAAAGTCAATTGATTTTAAAAATCAGTTGATCAATTCTCTTTTCAGCTTGCTGTTTAATGGGACCCTAGGGCTTTTAATTTCTGTTACCATTATTTTTAACTTTTAAAAGTTTTATTTGCTTATTTCCCAATTCCATTTTTGATACAATCTCATTTTTCTCATAAGCAACGCATGTTGTTTATGCCTATTTGAAAATATTCTAGGCATTTATATAATTTACTTTATCTGATAAAGCATTATCTTAAGATGTTTGGAAGTCTAGTTCTGCTTTTTGTGGTTTCTCCTGTCTCCTGCTTGTGGCTTTTGTTTCCTTGGGTGTCTGGGATTTGAAATCGTGAGCACACGTTTGGTGGTCTTGATCTGCTAAAATCCTGTGACCCCTAGGTTGAGGGTAAGTCCCTCCAGACAGCATTTGTGTTTGCTTCTGCTAGGCACTCTGGGATGCTATCAATCAAAGACTGTTTTAAGTTGATTTATTGCCTTAGGGTTTTCTGGTGAGGCAGATATTGTAAGTCTGAACTCCACACTTGAGGGAAGGATTGCGGTTATAAACTTTAAGAAGAAAGCTTTCCCTAGCCAGCAGTTACTCCAAAACAGTTAAATGTCTCAAGTACCAACCTTTACCAAAGGCAGATTATGTCTAGTCTCCAATTTTATTTTGAGCATAGCATTTCTAGAGTCCAAGAATAATAGTGGTATGGGATTCCATCTTACCCTATAATCTGAACATGCAGTTTGTCTCGTTTTCCCCGACACCATAAAAAATCAAGTCTTGAGATCACCAACACTGGCAAACACCCTGCAGGTGGTGCATCCTCAACTTGAACTTATCACTCACCTTCAGCTCCATTTTTGTTCATTGAATCCTGAGGGCTATCATTACTTTTCTAACAAGTTCAGATGTTTGCTGTTTGCTTTGCTTTATCCAGCATTAATAAGTGCTCCTTATAGGGCCTTTTTTCCAGGATATGGAGTATCTACCATGTTGCCAGAAATGAAAGTAACTACATGTATAATTTTAAAGATGTAAAAAAAATGTTTAATGAGTCTTCACAGTCATCAAGAAAAATGTTCAATTTTCTTTGCAGTCCAAAAACTATAATGTGCTTTCCCCTCTAGTCTGAATAAACATAATCTCTTTTCACAACTTCAAATATTTCTTCAAATATTCCACAGTTTTTCAAAAACTTGAAAATGAAAAGGTAGTTTTAAGTATTTGGATAAGAATTTGTTTGAAGTTGCTGGGATTTCTTATTAAGGCTTTTATTATATCCAAATATTCTACATCAACTTTTATTTTAAAAAAACATACAAAGACATTATTATGAAGTATATGAGAAGAAATAAAAAGCTTAATCCCTACACTGTATTTGTAAGACCAGAAGTTGTGAAGACATAAGGGGCACGGCACCATGGCAGCTGCCAATGACAGGTGAGGGTTTTGCAGAGAACATCCTAAGACAGAACTAACTGTCAAGATGCCACCTTAAGAGCAAGAAGAGGTATCAAGAAAAGGCAATGAAAATCAAGGCCTGAGCACCAAAGATTAAGAACAACCCTTTTACTCCTTCCCAAATTTCCTCTTAGGAGACACTATCTAGGTGAGTATCCTAGACATTGCTCATACAGATGCTTAAAAGACTGGTTCCCTGCTAGTATTCTGAGATTCTGGTGAGGGATGAGGGCTTTGTAGTTATCACAAGAGGTTTAAAAATGCAAGCATGTATTAATCATTGCCTTAGCTGAATAAATAATGTCTTATTTACTTACACACACACACATACACACACACGTTATCCACTCACATACTGATACTTTTCACATGTTTATACATGCTATTGCTGATTAATTTAATACACTTCACTTACAAATGTCGTTGAAATTATATTACCTTTCCTTATTTTCTCCTTCACAATATACTACAAGTTCGACAGCCATGTATTTATATATGCATGTTGGCAGAAAAGTAAAGGATAAAATGTATAGTGTTAGAAAGGTTCTTCCAGTTAAAGAAGTTTGAAGAGGAATCCATTTGATTAAGTAGTTTTCAATCTGCCTGGACTCCCTCTTCTCTACCTAGAACTATTTAAAGCCAGGGAGTCCTTGGGGTTTTGCCCTAAGAGAAGCACATGAAGGTCCCACGATCATATTTCTATGTTAGTCTGGCAAGAAAGACTCTCTGTCATAACTAAGTATATTAACAGGCAGCTGTGTTTGCCCTTCCAATGCCTCTCTTCTTCATCCCAGATCTTACACAGAGCCTGCACTATTCCCGAAGATATCACAAGAAGATATATAATTCATGGCAGATACTAGTCAGACTGTCTATAGTGCTCCCTGAAGGAACTTCTAATGCCTACTATGGAAAAGGATTCCAATTTATAGTGAATGTCATCAAAGCAAGTGTTAGAGAATTCTTGCTCTAGTAAATGGCTCTTATACTAGAGGCAGAGCCAAGAGGTCATAGGCCACTCACCTCTAAAGTTAAGAGAACCAAATAAACCAAAATAGGAGAAAATAAATGCATTTTCTTTCTCACATACCCCTCCCTTACTAATTTCTTTTCATTACCCCTAATAAGCCATGCCAAAGAAATACCAATCAGAACATGGTCAACACAGAAAGAACAGGCTGAGTGGTACAGGGAATAAGATTGGAGAGGCACTGATTTCTGTTTCTTCTCCTTTCTCTGAACATTGTGAAAAAAAAAAAAAAAAAAAAAAAAACCTTCATTGCCTCTAGAGCCTTCCTGAGTGGAATATATAGTATAAATTATACACTTTAACTCATTAGCTGAATTTCAGTAGAGAAAGAATGATTAGGTTCTTGATTAATTCTGTTTCTGAATGATTACACAGTTTAACTGACAAATAGCTTGTCCTTTGTCATCATAACTTGGGAATCATTAGTAAATGGAGGCAATGTATTTGTCAGTTAAACTGTGTAATCTATTAGAGGCAGAATTAATCATGAGTCTCATCAGTCTAGCTTTAATCAAACAATACTTGGCAGAATTCATTCAAAAGGTAGGATTTACACAGCTCTATGCCCTGCAACTTGTAATCTAGGTAATAAAAAGTCGTATTTTGTGTAGTTAATGCCCACCTATATAAAAGAACAGTATCTTCAAATGTTACTTTTTTTGATAAGATAAACTGAATTAATAAATCTCAACATCATCTGAGAGGGTTCTACAGAAACAAAGTTAAATTTTATATAACTTAGGAGGACTCTGAACGTGAAGTCCTTAAAAATAGAAATTGATTAGAAGCTTTCTTTTAGTTGAGCTAAGAATTCCTGTCCAAGAGGTTACAGGTATGATCCCATCAGACAGGCTACCAAGGATAAGGATGGGTCAACCTCGGATCCCTGGATGGTTCCATCCCAGGATGGATCACGGGCGGATGATCCACACACAGTAGGTACATAATCCAGAGATTTCTTGTGGTTGCTGTCTGTGGTTTACATTAGACCACAATCAAATAAAATGGAAAATAAAACCAGTGAGCTCTTTCTCTTATAGTCAGAGGCCAAGGTAAAGGTGTCACAAAATCATAGAATGATGCTTAATATGTTCTCTTTCATGACAGTGGTAGCCTGACTCTGCTGAAATTGAGAAAGGGAAACTTGTAGGCAATGAAAGAAAACAGGAAGACTAGTGAGCATGATGAGGACTGTCAGAGCCTGTGGTCTTCTGAACATATATAATCATGGGTTTGCTTAGGAGAAGGTTCAACTTGCGAGTGAAACACTAGCTCCTCTGTGGTTATATCTTCTGTGAACGCACTAGGGATACACCTTTTCTCTATTTGTCTTGCTCAAAGCTGTAATAAAGCCACAGTGTACGCACTTAATGAAATAATTTCCATGTGACCAACCTGGATTTCATATAAAATTTAGAGAAGCTTATCAAAGAGGAATCAGATGTGGAAGACAGTCTTTGTCTCTCTCTCACACACACACAGAAAGACATTTTAGGACTTAAAGGGTATGCATACCTTTTGTTCCAAATTAATTTTGTTTGGCTACTTTTTCTAGATTAGATTATTTTATAGCCATTAATGTTTACTCTATTAAAACTCACAAAAATTACATACTTCACCAGATAATTATTTCCTATTTCTAAATTTAAAAGAAAATCTAAAAAATTCATAAGGGGCTCTCACTAAGGAGAGACCTTGAGAACACCACATCATCAATTTACACTTAGACCTTTCTGCAAAAGTGGAACATTTTAATGCCTTTAATTTTATATCATTGATTTTACAGAAATTTGCCTTAACAAAAATGTTAAAAACAAAGGTTCAGCTGAAAGCAAAATAGTGTTTCATTTAAAAAAATCCATGAGGCACAGATTTGGTGTGAATTTCTTAAATACGAAATTTCTAGATAAACTAAATTGTATAAATTCCTAGTTTCCCATTTTCTCAGCTGCTACCATAGTGGCTGATCTGTCAGACACATTACAAACTGTGGCATAGATGAAACTGACAACTTGTAAACAAAAAAGCCTTGTGTTATATTTTTAAAAGATGTGGGGCAGGTTCACTTAACCCTCAAACTTTCTCTTCTGCAAAATGTCTCACTAATTTCCACTGTGGAATACGGAGCCTCAACTGTGAGGAAGATCACAGACAGTCAGTTGTTGACTTTCTAGCCTGTACTAAGAAACTATTTGCCAAACTTTCCTTAGACAAGGCACAGAGTACTTAAACTCCCCACTGTGGTCCAGAGCAAGGTTTCTGGATCTCAACAAAAGGGCCAGATAATTCTTTGGTGTGAGGACTGTCCTCTGCACCCACTAGATGTCAGTAGTACACCCTTCCCCACTCCATCTTCCACCCAGTTGTGACAACCCAAAATATCTCCCGACATTGCCAAATGTCCCCTGGGGGGCAAACCACAGAAATACTATAGACAGTGCTTCTCAAACCATCTGTAATGAAAGACTTTTTCCCAGTCTGTTGCAAAGTGATACTTTTATAAAATATACTAAAAATGAATTACTAGAAAAATTATCACGTACTTGAATGTCACAGCAATGCCAAAATGCTGTAAGAGTTCTAAACACTTCCTCACGGTTTATTTATTTATCATAGGCCAGAAATAAAGAGTTTGTGGGCTGCCACTGGTCTGCGAGCCACACTTTTGAAAAGCACTGGCTAGAACGAAAATATCTTTGATCTTAAGATGCCCATAATTCAATTTTATCATAATCTAGATGAACAAATTCTACAATAGAACTTATATAAAGATGCCTACTGTCATAATTACACTTACAACTTGAATTAGATATAATTTTAATTTTACATATAAAAATTCAAGTTTTATGGCTAGGGTAGTGAGGAAGTTATAAATGGAAAAAAAATTAATACTTGTTGAACTTGGCTGGGGCTACTTGGGGATTCATTATCCTATTCTCTGCTTCTGTAGATTTCACAATTTTTCTCCTAAAAAGTTAAATTTGTTTTTTTAAAAGCTGCTTTCATGCTATTCTAAAACTTAAAAATATCGCCATTATCCTTCTGCATCAGGGGTTTTGTCTTTATCTAGGGGAACTATTTTTGATATCAGGAAGATGGATCGTGTAAACATTAAACCATCTCAGAAGTCAGAAACTGTGTCTTGTATGCCTGCTTTGAGACAACCCAGCGCTCCAGGGACTGGCCTCGCTGTGAGCCACAAAAACGCAGACTGGTGAGCAGTAGATTCCCAAAACCTGGCCCTTCTCTCCCCAACCCCAGCATAGCCAAGCTGTTCACATGTGTCTGGAGTAAGGAGCTTCTTGTACTCTTATATGACAGGGTATGTGTATAACTGGGCCAACATCTGTACTTCATATGGCAATTCCCACAACAGATCCTCCAAGAATAAAAGAGAGCTGCTGACAGGGACCTGTGGTGGCCCTGACCACTGATCGGAGGTCAGACTGACGTGTGCTCCTCACCATGGCAGAGGCTGTGAAACCCATGCTGTGATTTTCAGAGTCCTCCACTTTCCTAGGAGTCAGGTAAGATTAGTAATCTTCCGTTAGTATGATGGGCTTTGAGACCAAAAGATAACTACTCGCTTCTATAAACCAAATTCGCAAGAGAATCGCGGGTGAAATTTAGAGGAGGGTTTGCAAGTGTGGCCCCATGGGTTTCTATTACACACAGCTGAGGGAACAGAGCTACAGCCCACAGTATGGCATGCCATATATCTAACAGTTCCTCTTAATGGGCCCCTTTCTCAAAGTGCATGTGCCACCAGCTGCATACAATCAAAATGCATTGAGTTTCTCTCTAACAAGCAGCCTTGCTTAGAAAACTTCTTTTACAGATGTTTATAGCTTTTGTGGCTTTTTATTCACCGTCTTATTTTTATAGCCAGTGTGATCTTTCAACATATGACAAAACATACCCATGGCCTAGTAAACAATGCACCTAAAAATTATAACTCTTAGGAGGCTAGGAGAATATTTAAAGCAGGTTTCTACATAACACAACCGTAATTGGTTTTGCATTGTAGCTAATGAAAAACACACTTCTATAAATTAGGAAAATGAATTGCACAAGCAACACATAGGACACTAAAAACAAGCACAGTAAATAGGATACAATTTTTATATTAAAGTGTTGCAAACAGCCTTTAAATAGAAACAAGGAGGCACCTGGTCCCTTTTAATTAATCCACTCTGAGGCCCACAGAATAGTGCGTATAAATGAAATGGCTGGGCAGCCAGAAAGTCCTGTCACTTGCATAGAGGTGATAAAAGAGCTTATCTGGCATAAAGCATGCAAAGAATCATCCAAACTAGCTCAAAAGCCTTGTTTTCCTGGGCTGCAGGGGTGACTCAAACTAGTCCATTTGGAATCGTGAGACAAAACTGATGAAACTAAACTTTTCCCTAATATTCTCCTAATTTCTAGTCCAGTGGACTTCAACCCTGCCTGCACATTTAAACCACCTAGGGATCTTTTTAAAAACATTGTCTAGGGCCCACCCTCAGACAGCCTGATTTAACTAGTTTGGGCAGGGCCAGGCACTAGCTTTTTAAAAGCTCCCAAGGTGCCTCTAATGTGCAAACAGAAGTGAGAACTTCTGATCTAGTTCACCATCCTCTACCATAAGCATTGTCATGATAATAACAATGACAAAAACAGCATCAGTAACAACTCCTACTCTTTCTACTACTACTATTATACTCTACCACCCCTGCACTGCTGCCTATGTTCACAAACTGCCTACTTTCTGCTGGCTGGCAAAGTGCTAAGAAATTTAAAGACTGTTTTCCCATTTAGCTGTTAAGCAATGCTGCAAATTTGCTATGGTTATTTTCACTTTACAATGAAGAAACATTTGTTTGAAAACATGACCAAGGTTATTGTAAGGCAATGGCTGTGCTTTGGTAAAGGATATGTCGAGGTAAACATCCAGAGTGACTCAGAGAGTCTACAGCACAGGTGTAGAACTCCACTTGTTATCACAGCCATGTAGCCATAACATGGCCATCACTTGGATCTAAGCCACTATTATCTGTAAAAGGTATAATTACCCTGTTGACAGGCTCAGCTCAACATGGCTTGACATGGTGGGCACGCAGGTGCCCAGAGAAAGACAGAGTCAGAGCTGTCCGTCTTTGCAGACGGACAGAGGGGAGCCAGAACACATTCGGCTTGCTTGTGGCCAAAGAGAGAAAGAGTTAAGCCACTGACCCTGAAGGCAAGGGAAAGCCGGCTACGCAGCTGTGTATGGGGGCTGCCGGACTAAGCAGCCAAGACAGGGTGGACAGTGTGAGAAAACTGTTGATGAGAGCTGCTGCTGAATAAAATCATCTTTCACCTGCCTACGATCCCCTGAGTGTTCTCTCTGCTCATCTACCCACTCCCTCAAACCTCAGCACGGATCAGAACCTGACCCTGGGCGTGACATCTGGCGTAGTCATGAACCTGACAGTTACATAATCAGAGAGAGCAGGAAAAAAAAATAAGGCACTTGTAATCCCAGGCCTGTGTCTTGGGTGACTCTGCTTCCTACCTGAGCCTCTTCTCTAGCCTATATCACTGCTGGCAGAACCCTGATTCTATTTGGGTGTTGCCTTCTGCTTGGTTAAGCACCCTGGAGGAGGACCCTCCCTAGCCCAGCCAAAAGAGTGACCGTTGATCAGGCTAAGCCTTGGCTCCACACTTTCTACACATTGTTATCACCTGAAGAGCTTCAGAAAATGCTGATGCCTACCCCCAGAGATTGTGATTTCATGGTCTGAGGTATGGCCTGGGCTTTGGCAGTTTTGAAACATTCCCTGGTGATTCTGATTTGCAGACGCATTTGGGGACTGATGGGCTAACCCAATGACACCAATTCCATTTCCTGTGCAGCGATGGGTTTAGCTTAGAGCATGTGACCTGACTGCAATAACTGAGAAGAGAAGGTAACTCTATGGGAGATTCTGGAAAAGACCTCTTCTGCCTGTTGATGCAGACCACTTAAGGAGAGGCTGCTGGAGCTGCTGCAGCCATGTGCTGAGCATGCGAGGAGCTGGCTGAGGACAGCAGGAGACATGAGAAAAGCTGGGGCCACTAATGACCCTGTTGAGCTATTAACCAACCACGGATGACCCTTCCTCTGAAATTCTTGTCATGTGACTTAATACAAATCCTCATCTTTTAAGGCCCTTTCAGTTGGGCTTTTGGTTAGTTTGGGATAAAAATCATCCTACTGCCTACATTTTCCCAATCATTACACCATATTCTAATGGCCCTATCCTAGTGACACAGAATACTGCTAGCTTACATTGAAGCATAGCACTGACAATGAACAAAAAATTCAAAGTCAGTGACTGGCTATTAAAAATGATAATACACAACACAGTCTAAGAATCCCGGCTCTAAAAATGGGAATGAGTTCTTTTACACAGCAACATTTTTCTTACACACACAACGAGAGTTACAAAGGAAGCCAAAAAAAATCTGCTGATAAGAATTCTGAGAACAACGTACTTGTGCGTTGTAAAGAATGTCCTTTGTAATCCTTGAAAGAAAAGGAATGCTGGTTAAGTGAAAGAGTGTTATTATTTAAATTATCTAATGGGAAATTACTTCATTCTCTGCATAATGACTAAGTGTTTAGATTTTTTTATTTTAATCTTACAAAAGAAGAATAATCATATGAACAGGAAAATTTTGTTACAAGAAAAAATTATGCTCACCATCTTAAAAAATTACGATGCAAACTTTGAAAAATCAATGCAAATTGTAAAGAAAATATAAGGAAGTACAAACGAAAGAGAAAGAAATATAAATGAAGTAAATATGATAAAAAATATAGAAGATATACAGAAAATATAAAAACATATATATACACACACTTATGCCGACTGATATGTATAGTGTCCAAGGCAAAAATGTTCAGTTTCAAATAACATTCAGAATGGAAGTCAACTAAGAGAACAATAAATTGTCAGAGTTGGGAGAGCAGGTTTCTGATATAACTGTCTTTTTCTCTTGTCATGTATCATCCTCATTTTTTATCTTAAAAAATTGCTAATGAAAATCAAAGTAAGTCTTACAAATTTAAGATAGCTTGATTTTTTTTTTTTTTCCATGTTGCTGGGAGTTTCCTTTACCAATGGAACATTCCTGACAAGTGTATAGTCCCAGACCCAGTAATCCATCACCAAAGGTAAATTTAGGAAGAAAAATACTAAATCCTTCCTCTAAAAAGGTCTTTTCCTATATTTGAACTAGTACTTTAAGCTTACATACCAATTAATTTAAGTGTTCCAAGCTCTATTTACAAAGGATCTGACAACAATCAAGATAATTCCCATGATTAGATGATGTCATTGAGAGTAATTTCATCAGCAAAAGTCTCCATGCAGCATTAGGCAAGACACTGTGTTAGAAACCAAGGGAAACACAAAAAGGTTTAAAATGTGGTCCTTATCCTCAAGAAGAGTACAACAGATTAGTAAAGAAAATCTTGGTGGGTGGAGTAGATCAAGTTGAGGTGTACTTGTCCATCACCTTCAGCTTTTGTTGCTACACAATTTGAACTATGGTATGCAGCAAATACAAAGTATCCTTGTTGATTTGGGGAGATAATATAGGAGTACAGAGAATGAAGCGAAATGAGAATTCAACATAGTCCCAGATTCTTACATTTAAGAAGCAGATCCAGCCAGTCCACACAGAACTGAATTAATTCAACTTGGTCACTTCCAAAAATAACAAGCATGCTTTCTGACATATGTGATGGTGGCAAGTGTAATCCATCTTTGAATAAAACCATAAAGTTTATTCAGAGGTGTGTAGGAGAAAGGAATTATGTACATGTAAAGCCTTAGAAAAGGGATATCTAATTCTTAAAAAAACATACTTATCCCATTACACAATTTTGAAAATAATAAGAACACAGCAGAAAGGTGCTATCACACATGCAGCTAATTCACTCATGACTAACAGAGCATTCATTTCAGCCAAGTTTATGTCAACAGGTGAAACAAAACCATCAAGGAGCAGGCAGAAGTCAGAGGAAATCATATCAATATAAATTACATCTCTGAGTCAACACTCTGCACAGATGCAAGGAGCTAGTAGCATAAACCTGCCCCAGTCAAACTTAAAAACGCTGACAAAACAGCCTATTTGCACAGGTGACGATTCTATAGTTGTCTTGGCAGAGATCTTGCTAGATTTTAATTTGCTCAAAAGTCATAAAATATTCTGACAAAAAGTCAGTCAGCCTAAAAGATTAAAACAAAGAAAAAGATGACAACAGTATTACTGTAATAAATGAGAAATGTTTATTTTCTACACTTGAATACCATTAACATTTTAAAATTCCAAAGGTATCTGCATAAGGTTTTTTTTCTACTTAGAAAATTAGCATCTTTACTATTTACCCTTTTCATCCGATATACAGTTTTTTTTTTCTGTAAGCAAATTTGAGTTCAATCTTCTTTCACAAATTGGTGTTTGTGAAAACTTTTGTAATATCTGATGATGCTACACAGACTTCATCAGGCAGATTATACTTCACGCCTCTGCAAAACACCATTCCTACCTCCAAAATAAAATGACCCTTCTGTCATCAGTAGTAACCAGAAACAGATCACATTTCACTTTTTATCCTAATAGGCCTTGGTGACTTTTTACCTACTAGCTTTTGGTTGTTTTCAGTTCAGTGTGTTCCTTGAGAAAGAACACCTCATTAACTTATTTCAAAAACCATGAAAAGAGTGACGAACCATCCCTTTTTGCCCAGGACTAGCCTGGTTTTAGTCCTGAAAATCCTACACCCTGGGTAACCCCTCCATTTGGTGCAAACCAGAAAGCTCATGTTTAGAACAAGATAATGCCAACTCCGTTTCTGTATTAAACAGCATCATCTGAATTCAGGAATCACAGCTCATTGTAATGGCCCATTTAGATACTATCTAGGAGACAGACTATATGTGTCAGCCTGTAAATCCACCCAGCTGTCATAGGGCAACGTACTAAATAAGAAGGATTCTGCTAAAACAATCTCCCCTTCTTCCTATGCCCTGATCTCTCATTCTGTATCTAAATAGTCACAGTCTAGCATCCCACTGGCAAAACAAGCTTAGTTACCAAGGAAAAGTACTGACAAGACCTCTAGCTAGCCCTTTCCCATCACACACTGCCCCACTGCGAAGAGTGGCTGCTCATCCGAGTGGACACAAGGTAGAGTGCTACAGGGACAGGGATGGAGGGTTGGGCCAGGGAGGGAGAAGGGCAGTGCTTTGGACTGAAGTGCCAAGTTTTGCCTCAGGCCAAACAAAATGCTTCCTCCCTCAAGATAATGATATTTTGTTATTTTAAGAAAAAATATGTTTACAGAGAGAGCTACTTATAAACTGTCTAGATTACTAAGAAATCATCCAACCCATTCTCTTAGAATATATTAAGTAAAAGAAGACTGAATTGAGGCAATTTCCTTGTTTTAATTATATCTAAAGACATAGAAAGCCCCATGGACTCACGGATCTCAATGTTGAATCATTCCTTTGCACACTTAGAGGATTTTGTTTTGCTATAATTCTTTAAATTGGTTCTTTGGTTTAGATACACTGGTGCCTTCAGAGTATGCTAACCTGTAAGAAAAGAACTGCCAGCACAATCTCCCAGTACTTTTTTCTCTCTCCTTTTACAACTGCAGTTGCAGTTGTTTTTCTACTAGTGGCCAGGTATCCTCTATGTCAAGTCAACATAAATAACACACCTAGAAGAAGATTCGATTAACATAATTCTTATTTTGTATATAAAGAAACTAAGCCCGAATGCTCAGAGAGAATTCAGTGAGTACACATTTCTCTCCCCTCAAAGAATGTCCACAAACAATCTCCAAAGGGCCTCTCTCCGGGCAAGGATGAAAGAAGATACACTGGGCACCTGAAGACACAAATGGGGGTGGGATGGAGAGTCAGAAGCCTCTGGGGCTTTGAGCCCAGTATTGCAAGAAAAGGAACAGACACTTAGCGTGCAGCACCTGCAGCACTGGCAATGGCTCCTAATGGGACAGATGTGGAAAACTCACTCATGCTCTGCCAGTGGGGAATAGAAACAGAATTTAGTATTTAAAAAATTTAAAATTCAGCCATTGAGTCATATATTACTTGGTGATAAACTGTCCCTCATGTTAAAGACTATATTCTAGGTGGAATGTCATTTTTTTGGCAATGACATGGTAGACGGCTTCCATGTCTGAAAACACATGTTAATTTTAGTCCCTTCACTCTGTTGCCTCTACAAAGCCAAATATATGTAATAGATCCAAAGCAGTCGGGCACACCACATTCCAGTAAAATGTTAATTTTAACTTACACTGGCACAGTGAACATTTGACTGGAGTACATTCATTCACTGAATAGAAGGAGTAGCTGAAAGAGCAACCTACAGCAGCATCCAAGAAAGATGTATGTATGTGTGTGTGTGTGTGTGTACGACATGTATACATATAGATATGATTCATAAGGTAATGAAAAAGGTTTGACTTAAATGGAATTCAATGTAATGCAGATTGACACTAGTCCTGGGAAAGCCTCTAGAACTGCCCCACTGATGTGCTGAGTTTTTGGATTGTGATCCAGTCTGTGTCTGGCATGAAAACTTCAGAATATTTGAGACTTGGGTCAAGTCCAGTGCTGCAGGACTGGATCACCAGGCACTCAGTGGGCCTCAAGGGTGGTACTAAAGCTTAACAAGTGTCTCCACATGTCTGCCACTTTTTGCTGAAGCAGAAAAGTATTTTGCATTTTGAAAGTACCAGTGAAGGGCTGGGCACGGTGGCTCACGCCTGTAATCCCAACACTTTGGGCGGCTAAGGCGGGTGGATCACTTGAGTTCAGGAGTTCGAGACTAGCCTGGCCAACATGGTGAAACCTCGACTGTACTAAAAATACAAAAAAATTAGCTGGATGGTGGCTCACATCTGTAATCCCAGCTATTTAGGAGGCTGAGGCAGGGGAATCGCTTGAACCCGGGAGGTGGAGGTTGCAGTGAGCCAAGATCGTGCCACTGCACTCCAACCTGGGTGACAGAGTGAGACTCCACCTCAGGAAGAAAAAAAAAAGAAGAAAGAAAGAAAGTACCATAAAGAACATCAGATCACTGTCAGTTTTCTGTCATGATCACGGCTGGTCCTTAGATGAGTGGTTTATATCACTCACAGCTTAGCCTAGCCCAACTGCTGACCCTGGGGTGAAAGGCTTCCGGTCTCATTGCCAGTCCCCAGACCCTCTTGCCCTTTCCTCCTGCTTCAGGTTTTCTAGACAACAAATCTCAGATCAGTTGTCTACCCTATTCATCTGTTAGAATCCAGTATCAAGGCCACAAGCAATCAGCACCATCATAATCACTGTAAATCAGAGATTTATAAAAGACAGGAAAAACCTTAATAATCCATCTGTCTGATATGTCATTACAGTATAAATAAATAGCATTTGGTGATGAAAATGTATTTGGGAAATTGTTCCCATTTCTGTTTCCTATTATTTCCATTTATAATCTTGAACACATAATGACATAGGAAACTAAATGATGTATGTATGTGTGTGTGTATATATATACATATATATATATATTCTTTCTGATTTGATTCCAGACAATTATTATTTCAGAGAACATTTACACTTAATGATATACAATATTCATAAAAAGGCTAATCGATTTTTTCTTTAGGTGAATGTTTGCTTTGATTTTGCAAGGATATGACATCATGGAACTTGGTGTACTAATTTGTTTTGTACCAATTATTATCCTCCACTTTCCCACCAAGCAACATCTACCCCGCCCCCTGCCCCTTACATACTTTGCCTAGTGTTGCATTAGAAGCATGGTATTGGCCTTCTAATATTCATATTTTAAAATGCTCTAGAAAAGAACTGAGGTTACAAGAAAGGGTGACAACCACACCACAGAGCTTCCATAATGGAGAGGTACACCAAATAGAAAATACACACAAGAAATATGATTTGTCTGAAAAATACCCAAATGTGTGATAAAGAAACGTAATTTACAATTGAAAGCAGAACTA
The DNA here is from genome assembly GCF_028878055.3 of Symphalangus syndactylus. Lineage (NCBI taxonomy): Eukaryota > Metazoa > Chordata > Mammalia > Primates > Hylobatidae > Symphalangus > Symphalangus syndactylus. Next base: position 53,966,992 of record NC_072426.2, on the reverse strand, counting down.
AAGGAAAGACAAAAACTGAAGGTAAAGAATATAATTTTACAAGTAGCACATTTAAATATTCCTCAGAAGCAAGGAAACTGAAGCCTGCCAAGAAAGATATGAATTTAGGACCCCAGAGGGGATGGCTTTCCCTCTAATGAATTATGGTTGACACAGTGCATAGAGATGAAGTCTCAAGCAGGAAGTGAAGAAAGAGAGAGCCAGAGCCTCGATGTTTCTCAAGATAAGCAGGTTTTTACTTCAGCATCAGTATGTTTTGGTCAAACTGAAAATGATACCATGTTCTTAGAACATCTAACTGCCTCCATTAGAGTAAAAATAAAGAAATCAAAGAATAACAACTTTTTTATGGAACAAAAGGAAAGATCCATAACTATATTTTAATGAATGACCTTTACCCTTAAGACTCTATTTCCTTCATGATTTTAAGAATACGTTTTATTATAATACCTAGAAATACTGAAATCAAAGCATTTAAACCCCACAACATCCATGAGATGAAGGCAGCATGACTGAGAGGCCCCATAGGTCCTTCAAAGCAATAATTCACACAGCCTAAACACCAATCTTGATATAAACTTGCCATGTGACCTACTGTGAGTCATCATTGGCCTAGACGTATCTTCCTGAAAAATTATGATATCAAAAATAGCCATCTTCAAGGATATGAAAGACTCATATTGAAAATGCTGTTTTAATTTCCTATGATGCAAAGAAACTACAATACAAGGAATTTCGGTAAAAATGTGGACAGTAAGTCTCTCTACATTGAAATTTCCCTTATTATAATGTATTACAAGGGACATGAAATATCTCTTCCTGGTGGCTTTCAAAATTTTAAAAATATTTCAAAGAAAACAGCTTCTAAGGTATAAGTGAAGGGAAAGTGGTGTTGAGGTCCTAGTGGCACCACTAAATGATTTCCTGCATGGGGTGTCCCCATGCCAGTCATCTTGGTGTGGTCCCAGCAAGAAACATTAGAACAGGAATCCTGAGGACCATGTACTGAGGGAGTCTGGTAGACCCAAGAGATACTGTAGCAGCAACGAGTTGTTATTGAACTCAATGAGAAATTGACACCAGTTTTCTTATGATTTTTCTGAAAGATTAGTTCATTCAATACGGAACATAATACTTTAGAACATCTTGATGGCTGCATATCTAGGAATGAAGAATACGGTTTTTAAGATAGGCTAATTTCCAATCTTGGGCTGCCTATTACTAGTCGTTGTAGTAATGACTACCTGGAATTTGGACAAGCTACTTAAGCTCTCTAAGTCTCACTTCCCTCTTTTGTAACATGGAATATTATACCTATGTCATAGCATTTTGCTTATCTTAATGGTTGGCACATAATATGAACACAATAAGGATATTTTACATATTATATAACCTGCTTTCTTCTCTTCACCACTGCAATATGCATATAAATATAATGTTACCCAAAATTGAAAAAGGCACATGAATCATGTAAATATAACTGGGTAACTTTATGTAGAAATAAAATTATGTAGGAACCTCAACATAGCATAGTTCTTGAAATCCATTAATGGGATCTTCATACAGATAAGTCTTTATCCCAAGATACTTGTGATACTTTAGTAATCAAAATTCTCTGAATAGAGAACAAGATGAACATAAAATTCTGTTCCAGAAAGAAAATAGTTTGGAAATATTGTATTACTTTTCTAAGAATAATGGCCTCATTTCTTTTAAAAATTAATTGCATATTGCCTATCTTTAAAACAAAGAAAAACTCTCTTTATATATTTATTTCAGACAGCATGTACTTTCCTTTAAATCCTGAAGTATATTATTAAAGTCTAAAGATACTACAGTGGTGGTGAAGCAACAATCAGCTTAAATGCTAAATATTTATAGAGGTTTATTTTAGCTAAATCTGCAATCTGCTGTACACATACTCTTTGTGGATACACCAAGTTCATAAAGGAGTTTAGTAGACATCCCTGAAACAACTCTACTGTATTACTGTTACAAATGGGGCTGCCCAAGCCAGACAGATGAAGTTGCTCTCTGACACCTCTCTGCCCAGGCCCTTACAAAAAGAGGTGCAGATAAGATACAAAAGCCCTTAACAGTTTCCCTTGCAGCAGCTGTGAGAAATAGACAGGTGGACTAAAATAGTACTCACCTAAAGCCCTGCTATTTACACTTGAATATTGACTACGACACTTTACAGTCAGTTCAGCAAACACCTAACAATTTCCCACCGTGTGCCAGGCAGTCAGCTAGACCCTGAAGTTCCGCCCACCCACGAGCAAGACATTTTTACAGGTGTTGTGTAATTTGAGGGAGAAAGTGACACCAAGAGAGCTCAGTGCAGTGCAATGTACAACAAGCGATGATAGCACAGAGAAGGGGGTCCCTCACCCAGCTATGAGATGAGACGGTCAGAAAATGATGGAGGAGGCGATTTCAATTAAGCAGAGGTCTTTTTTTTTTTTTTTTTTTTTTACAAAAATTTACTTATAGGTAAGAGGCCAGGCAGCAAAGCAGAGAAGGAGATGTCAGTTAAAACAAGAATAAAACTAACAAAAGTCTAGAAAAAGAATGGTATAATTTTGGGCTGGCAAATGAGACTGGAGAAAAATCTGCTTTATATTTATTCCCTTGTATTTAGTAATAGAAAGTAATTCTATTTAGTGTGGCAACAAGCTTAAGAAAAGATGATAATTCCAGAATTCCTCACCGCCAAGTGTGGTCATGTGGAAGTTGGTGGGTAGGACTTCCAGAAAGCTCCTTAGAGGAAGTGTAATCAGCAGGGGCATATCCTGTTACCTTCTCTTGCCTCCTCCTTCCTGTTGCCTGGAATGAGGATGTGATGGCTAGAGTGGCAAAATCTATCTTTAGTCACACTGGAACCTTGACAATGGAAGCCACATGCCTGGATGACTTTGTGGAAGTGTCAGACTATCCTTGGAATGCCTACCTCTGGACACTTATAAATAAACCTCTTCGTGTTTAAGATACATGGCTGGGTCTCTGTGATTAGCAAGGCACGCAACTTCTGACACCAAGCTGGTTGAAAATATTAAGGGTATAATTCTGTGAGTAGGCGACAGAAGTTGTAATGGTCCCTATAGCTAAGACAGTTAAGGAACTGTGTCTCCGATGAGGTGTTCAAATTAATGTTGAACCATCTCAGGATAAGAGTAGGCATTTGGGTGGCTTAGGAGGAGCTCCTGCAGTCTTTACCATATGGAGATCATCTAAAAGACTGGTAGCTGAACATAAAAAAGGGATAATTTGCAGGGTCTATTATATATTGTTTTATTCTTAAGACTGAGTATATTATACACAGTTCATATGATTATTAGGAAGATTTCTTGATTAGAATATAAGTACTTAACTCAGCACATAGTATATAATGATCGATAAATAGTTACTCATTTTAAAATGTGCTTCTTAACATCTAATATTAAGTAATCAGATAATATCATTTGTTTTATGCACTTTCAGAAACTTTGTCCCTTTCACATTAATAAAAATCCACTTATAAGATTTCCAATTTTACAGAAAAGATAGACAAATTCCAATAGTAATAAAAATATAAATTCCTAATAAGTAAATTTTATATTCATTGTAACTTATCTCTTGAAATCAGATGTGTTGCTTGAAAATAACTGATCTCTGAGGTTGTTACCTTAGGACAATACAACAGGTTACTTCACAATAAAATATTTTTAAACAGGTAATAATTTTATATAACATATTACTAAAAATAAAAAACTATAAAAACTAAAAAATGGTATAATACTCAGCTCTCTAACCTAACCTGTTATTCAGTTTCCCTTTAATTTCATGACCAAATGAACTTGAGGAAGATAATGTCATCAAAGTGCTTGCAGAGAGAGAAATATTCCTGCTATAACTAGCTATACCCAGTCTTTAACATACTTTGACTTAAATTCCCTCATTTTTAAATAAAGGGGTTGGATCAGCTGACCTCTTATATGCTTTGCAGCTAGGATATTCTATGACTCTAGACTGCGCTCAAAATAGGTCACAAATAATGAAGACATTTTAGAAATGTTGTGCATTGTATTTTGTTCTCACTAGTAATAGCAAATAACTACAGCCTTAGCAATTGTTATAGTTTTACTAGTCTCAACCTACAAGACCATTTGTGTGATATAAAAGAAAAAACATATGAAAGAAAAATAGGTAAGTTCAAGGGATAGACAGAGCTGCTTGGACTGAATATTTTCTTTATTTCATAGGTTTGTGTTTCTAGTAAAGAGGGAACACCTAGTCTTATTGTTCATTTTATTACTCCATTCTCTCACTGGGAAAAATGAAAGCCTGTTCTGACTTAGTGTTATCAACACAATCAATCCTATCTTCCTGTCTCAGCAGCAAAAGCTCCTCACAGTCTTGCCACGCCTGCCTGACCCCCACCTCATGCTCCAGTTCTCAACAACACACACCGTGGGCTCTCCTACACTGGGCTTCTCACGCACCCACAAATCACAGCTTCACATCCTTGCACACAGCACTCGTTTGGTTTGCAATGCCCTACCCCCAATCTTGTTCCTTTTCCTAGAAAACAGACTCACGCTTTCTGATCCAATTCAGACTTCCTCAGTGGACCCTACCTGGTCTCCCTGGGGTAAACCCAGATGCTTTGTTTTCCATGTTCCAATGTTCCCATCACACATGGTTTTCTTTCACTGTAAGAATATCTAATGCAACAATGCAAGCTTCCCACTCCCCTTCTGGGTATGCAGAGAACTCCAGGTGGCTAGGACCAGGTTTTAAAGCATGGTTATCCTTAGGAGGACACATGGTCCAAACCGGCCGAGGCCCAGAGCGTCCAGGAGGAAGGGGGCACAGGAGGGGCAGATGGCAGGCAGCACAGCCAGGCTGTCACAGGGCACCCAGGCCAAGCCACCTGGGCTCCATTCTGCAGGCAGAGAGGAACCACTGTGAGGTGGGGGTGGAGGGGTGGGGCTTTGTTTGTTTGTTTTTTCTTTAGTAACTGAGACACTTGATCAAAGCAAATCCTTATAAGTATTGATGCAGCCATACATGGGATGCATTAGACCAGCGATTCTTGAATTGTGTTTTGTAAAAGACTAGCTCCAGTGAGATGTTAGTGGAACACACACACACACACAAACACACACATCCTTATTCGCTATGCTCAAACTAGCCTGGCAAACGCTAGCCTAAACAAACTATAAGAAATGCTTTTATTGCTGGATTTCTCAGAATCTGGAATATGGTTATATGTATCATAAAACTGCAAGATTCAGACAGAGCATGTGATTTTTCCCAGAAATGCTGAAACGCTTCCTTTCCCTTGGCTTCAGTGCCACCTCCCTGTTTTCTTCTGGTTCTCCTTCAGCCTCTTTGGCTGCTCCTCCCTGGTTTCCTTTTGGACAATATTCTGGGGCTCAGCCATTTTCTTTTCCATTCCACATAGATGTCTCCAATGAATTTTCTACTCGTGCAGACTAAACACTCCTCTGTTTCTTCCAATACCATTCCTTGCCTGGCCCTCCTCCTATCCTGAGGTAGGTGATCTTCCCATGTGCACATACAGCACCCTGGGATACTTTCGGTGTGGTCTTTGCCATGCTCTATCTCATTGTCTTCTCCCCCAGACTCTGCAAGGGCTGCAGCCTTTTCTTAACTGTTCCTTCAGTACACGGCACATAGCACAGAAGCTGACTCTGTAACAATTAGTTGGCCATCCGAGACCAAATGCATGTTCTTAAAGAGTTACAATTAGAAACTTACCACATTGGTCAAAGAAAGTCCCTTTAATCAGGAGTTCTCTATACATGCAACAACTGTTTGAAGTCATTGTTAAGTGAAGTTAAAGAGAAACTGTCATGGAATTCCCTAAGATCAATTCTTTTGCTTTTAATTTTTGACATTATGTGAGATAATCAAGAAAGGCCCTGTGTCACCATCCAACTTACACTACAGGGATCTGATTTTATTCCTATTGTTTAGAATAACAGCAATACAAATCAATCCGTAAACTAAAAGTTCCTTAAATAATCCTTTCAAATGCAATTCTGTCTAAATTTTACATTATTCATATGTTCAAATGATAATGAGCTCATAAGTGTCTCCAATACCTCAGTTAAAACACTGATTCCAGCTGTGGTAACAGTCCCTGAGAGTTATGTGACAGACAGAAAAGGAGGCACTTACAGGACACTGGCCTTTGTGCTACTGTACCCTATTGGGGCAGGAAAAAAAAAAGCTGTTCACTTAAAATGCTGAGACCTCTCCTGTCAGGTCTGGAGGGTGGATGGGAGATACAGTCTTTTGATTTTAACCACAGATGTTTTATTCCTTGCTCTAAAGCAGTGGGAGGAAGAGGGAGACCAAATGGAGACTAGGAAAAGGCCACTGGAAAGGGCTCTGCTGATTCTCAAGATGCCTGGGCGCGTCTTCTTGAGACACTCCCTTATCTCTGCCCCAAATCACCTGGATAGGATAACAAAAAATTGTAAGCAGGCAGAGGAGAACCCAGGCTCAGGCTCAAGAAAAGAGATGTTTAAGACTTTTTAAATATATAAATGTATGGGGTACGAGTGCAATTTTGTTACAAGCCTAGATTGTGTAGTAATTAAGTCAGGGCTTTCAGGTTATCCATCCCCCAAATAATATACATTATACCCATGAAGTAATTTCTCCTTATCCTTACTCCTCCCACCCCTCACCCTCTGAGTCTCCACTGTCTATCATTCCATTGTCTATGTCCATTTTTTTAGCACCCATTTATAAGTGAGAACATGTGATGTTTGGCCTTCTGTGTCTGGCTTGTTCCACTTAAGATAATGGCCTCCAATTCCATCCATTTTGTTGCAAAAATCATGATTTCATTCTTTCTATGCTTGAATACTATTCTTTTGTGTGTGTGTGTATCACATTTTCTTTATCCAATCATCTGTTGATGGATACTCAGGTTGATTCCACATCTTTGCTGTTGTGAATAGTGCTGCAACAAACACGAGTGCAGGTATGTTTTTGATATAATGATTTCTTTTCATTTGGACAGGTACCCACTAGTGGGCTTGCTGGATCAAACAGAACTAATCGATGATTGATGATGCTGGTACTGGCCAGTAACTAGCGAGAGGCAAAGTAATTAGCAGGGCTGAAAATGCCAACACTGTGAGATCACTGACCTTCAAAAGCTCCTCAAGAGCCCTGAGCGTAAAGCCCAAACATGTTTATCCAGCATTCGGAGATGACCTTTTAGCATCTGCCCTCTGTGCATCCCAGAAGCCTCTTTTTTAGCACACCTTCTGTTTCACTCCACGACCCACCCATATGAAGTTATCAGACACTCTCAGGCATCTTGTACTATATATTCGATCATGTATCCCTAATACCTAGCAGAGTACTGGCATATAGTTGGTTTACTAAACATTTGCAGAATTAGTGAATTTTCCTATCCAGGTATCCAAGAAGCATAGTCTTTAGATCAATGAGCACGATCTCTGACACAGTGACATATTAATGGCACACAGATAGTGACTAGTTGTAAAGTGATCTCTTATTAAAAATAAAGTACTATAATTTGCAAATAGTCTACTTCCTTTTCACAAATGAGGTGGGTTTTAATTTTAACCCCCTAATAACACCATTTTCATTCATTTCCATCCCAGTATGCTGTCCTACAACAGCAATAAGCAGGAGGGTTAAGGCTTGAGCTTGAAGAATTGTACATGGTCCATGCTGTGGCCTGAGGTGTCTGCCCACCTGAGTTTCATCTGTCAGGTGTGTCAGGCAGATAACTAGGCTGAGAGTGGCTTCATCAGAGGATCACAGATCTCTGGCTTCCTTCTGTGGCAAGTATACCTCTAAAAAAGAAACTCTTCAGAGCCAGATGACAAGAATGGTCCAGACAGGCAACCAGGGAAGGCTGGGACCAGTGTACATCAATGCAGAGCATCAAGTTCAGAGTAATCGGTGTACAGTTGCTTATTCCTGCCTAGGCAGATAGAACTGCCTCCCACACAGTAAAATGTGGAAATGCAGAGAAGCACATGCAGCTGAAGAAGACAACCAGAGCAACAAGGAAGGGCAACTGAAAGCTAAGAGAGAGCCATGCCAAAGACTCCAGGACCTCGGAGTAGGCCTGGTACCAGTTATATACTTGGGACCCAGTACTTTCCCACGCCATCACTTGGCATACTTGGGATTATGTGTTACTTAAAATAATGTCCTTAGTGTCCATCTTTTCTGACAGACACAAGCAGGGCCTGTGACACTACAGCTGCTGGCACACAGTTGGGCAAGTCACAAACATCTGATGAATGCACGCACTCTTGCCTTCTCCTACCTTCTTGTCAAGTCTTTAGTGAGAAGGAATTGCTGATTAAAAAAGAATTAAACTTATGGTGACTCCCAGCTCCACTGAAGGTAGAGACAATGTCTGATTTGTGTACTGCTATAGTCCCAGCTCTTAGCACACTGTAGTCATTTAATCAATGTTTGTTGAATAAATAAATGAATGGATTCATATATCTTATCTAGCTATATATTTGCTGAGTTAATTTGGTAAATTTAATAATTTGCTTCTGACATAATTTCACTTCATTCCTTCAACAAATCTAATAACTCACTAGGTGCCAGGCACACAGCTGCTAAGGCAAAAGAGATGTGAGCTACAATTCCTGTCCACATGAAAGTCACAACCCAAAAAGGAGAAACATATAAACAAATTATAACAATAAGTTTTCTAAATTCAAAAACAGAGGTTTGTGTATTTAAAACAGCTTTAGTCAGAGAGCATTAACAAAGAAAGTCCCAAATAAGGAACGTCCCAACCAACCTCCTAATCATAAGCAGAGATCACCCACGCTTGAGTTTGCCAGACCATCAACCTCAATAGCAAGAATTACCTTCCTGATTCCCCCAAACAAGTATCATTCTGATTACAGTAGCACTGCTAGATAACTCAGTTTCAGACTCTTCCGTTGTCATTCAATGTTCTATAAAGTATTAAGGAGAAAACTGTATAATGGTGATGAACCTATTCACTTTAGCCATCCTAATATCGCACCAATTATAAGACTAATTACTTAAAAGGAAAGCTCTTAATTTAACTTATTTATATAAATTTCAGTGTTACATAAGCAAATTTGCCATCAGATTTTGGAAATACAGATTAAACGCTATGTAAGTATAATGAGAGCCTTTAAGTTCACACTTCCCTGGGTCTCCCAAATCTTTTTCAGAATACTATAAGCCTTTCTAAACAACTGATAGTATATTTTTTAAAACTGAATTGTAAGATGTGTATTTTCCAAAAACAAAATACAACTCCCATTGGTAAATGGTGATATTGAGATACAACAGCTAACTTCTCTTTGGAAACATTCAGTAAGTGCTCACTTTAGCACTCTGTCCATAAATATTTATAATTTAAAATCTAGAAGAATATTACACACTTAAAATTGTACTTATTCAGCATTATGTAATATTTAGTACTTGTTCTAGTTATCTATTGCTACATAATAAACCATCCAAAATTTAATACATTATTATTGTTTATGGTTTAATATTTATTTATCTTAATTATTTTATTTGCTTAATGATATAAAATAACTATTTTTCATGGTTTTGTGGATTGACTGGGTTCTGCAACAGTTTTCACTTGGAGTCTTTCTTGCAGTTGCAGTCAGTTGGCTGAAGCTGAAGTTATCTGAAGGCTCAACTAAGCTAGAAAGCCAAAATGGCTTACTGAGATGGCTGGCAGTACACGTTGGCTATTGTGTGGCATGCCTATCTGGCCTCTCCACATTACTTGGGGTCCTCACAACATGGTGGTTGGTCCCAAGAGATACAGACAAAAGTTCAAAGCTTATTCTTTTCCAGTCTCGGAGGTCCTAGAATATCACTTCTGCTGCATTCTATTGTCCAAGCAAGTCATTCTGCCCAGCTCAGATTCAAGGAAAGGGAAACTAGACTGTACTTGTTAATGTAAAGAGCAGCATGTGCATAAAGGGAGGAAAGAGATTACCGGCACCATCTTGGAGACTACCTTATTACACCATTATTCCAACTAATGCACATTATGTTCTAGATGGGTAGTACCAGCTTCCCCTCCCCCTAAAAAGTTCAAGTTAGGCAAAGACATATTGAATAAGAATGCAAATACCATTTTAAAAACTGTAGAAAAATCACAGCCAATGCCTCTAGTCAGTTCAATCCCTCACATCAATGTAACTCTACTCTTGTAACCTTAACTATAGTAAAACAGAATTTTGTTCCACAAAAGACTTCTGTCTATTTTCCTATGGGATAATTAGCCAACCCAAAAAATTTGCCAAGAGAATGAAATCCAGCTTATTTTAAAATTTCACCTTTTACTCTCAAAGCCAATCAAAATCCAGAGAACCATGATCTAGCATGCCTGGACCCAAAGTCCTTATTTCAAGAACATCATTTGGTATGCCAAAAAAGTATTCCTAACTGGGAAATTTAAAACTTTCTTTTCTGGTGATATTTAAGATAGCTGACTGGCTGATGGGCAGAAGTTACACAGAGATTAAGAATAGAGGGCACTCTGCCAAGTGGGTTGATGACCATCAGAAAGAATTTTCACAAAGGAGAAATGAAGAAAAAGAAAGGAGGTAATGATGCTGTCGGTCTCTGAAAGGAAAGTGATTTTTCAAGTGGTCTGATTTTCCCTTTTACAAAAGAAAATGCCTTATGGTGATAGAATAAGAATGCTCAGTTTCATGCAGGTATATATTTGGAGCCAAATAAAATACAATGGTATTTTAAAGTCATTTATCTTAAATGATTCCTTGGCAAGGCATATAAAATTCCCCAAGAAATATATGGGTTCTAGAAACAATAAAAGATTCACTAATTCCAAAATTGAATTAAAGATATTTTCAAACAGTGACAATGAGGCATGTTCTCTTGTTCCTATAGGACAAAAGCTGATGAAGTTTAGAAATTCTAAAAATGTTAAATTTTCTTGAAAATCATAATAAACTATTCTTAAAAGTTATTAAATTTGTACATCTCTTCTTCTTACCCAGACACAAAAACAGAAATAGCTATTAGTGCTCCTTAGGCACTTAACCCAGATAATTGTGAATCCAGTACCCGCTCCTCCTCTCCTTCCTCTCTAAACCCTCAAACTGCTCTTCCTATCTCTATGTGGAAAATCACAATACCCCAAAATGCCCCTGGTAGGCATCCTAGATTCATCTGTGACTCCTCCCTATTCTTCACCACCTATACTGAGTATGTCTAAACCTTGTCCAAACTTTGTCAATACTTATCTCAAAGGTGTCCCTCATATATGTGCCTGACTCTCAGATCCCATGGCCATCTCATGTGGGTCCCTATTCCTGCTCACCAGGCTCCATTGTGTCTCCTGACTGGGCCTCCCTGACTCAAGTGCTGCTTCCTTCAATTCTTGCTGGAGAATGATTCAGAGCAACCTTTCTAAGAGATAGAACTGATAATGTCACTCCTGTACTCAAAACCAAACCAAACACACACAATAAAATGTTTTCACAATTCATACCAACTCCTCAATCTCAGCCTGTCTCAACATAAGTCATCCTTCAACATGTATCCTCAAACTCAGTTACAGTGGACAGGCCCCCTTACTGTATCTGTAGGTGTGCACTTTGCTTATGCAGTCACGTTTTTTTCTGGCCTGCCCTCTACCATACTCCTTCAAACACAACTCAAATATCACCCTCTATGTCTAGTCCTGGAATACACCAGCCCACCCAATCCGATTCAACCAACTTGCTTTTGCATCTGTTTCCTAAGCTTCTTATGCACGCCTCCTAATGTGTCCATGAGGATTTCAAGCTGATTCTCACCCTTAAAAGACTCTGTTCTCAACCAAGGCTGCATATCCTCTATACTATGCTCCTGGAGCTAGGAAAATTCTTCTTGCCTTTTCCTCCCTTTAGCATACAGCAGCCCTCACTCCTCCTGCCTTAACATCTTAATTCACATAGAATGAACCCTTTTCTTTTTCCTTCAGCATCATGCTTACACTCACTCACGTGGTTCATCAGCTTGATGTACTGGTCAAAATTTTGGGGGGATAATTTTCAAATCCTACATCAATAGACCACCCAAAGCCTCTAGATAAATTCAAAAGTGTCTGATACCTAGGAACTCTGAGATACCCACCCTCGTTTGGACTCAGAGACTCACGGTCTTACTGCATGGTGTCAAGACAAAGTGCAAAAAGCACAGGTCTGTTAAACCCAGACCTACAATCTGAACAAACTGCAGATCAGGGATAAGAAAGTTCATGAAAGAAAATTAATAAAATATAAAACAATATAACAGACTTGCTGTTACTTGTAACCACTGGCAATTCCACTTTAATTTTGTAAGAACTAATTTGGCTGTTTCTGCAAACGAGGCTGGTGGGAACTGCGATCTTAGAAACTTGAAACTTGTATAAGCTAATTGGGTTTTCGAAATGGTGTTCAAAAGGCAGACTTTCTGAAATAACTTTCTAATTGGTCCAGGTGCCTTCCATGTTGAAATCAAAAGTGGTTATACAAGACATGAAGTTTTCTATGGTAAACAGTTACAAACAACAATTTCTTTTGAACCTAATGTTTATAAAATGGGTATTTACGAGCTTGTGTCCTAACTCACTGAGTGACTGTTTTGGCTCAATGTGTCTAATGCAATAAAAACATAAGCTCTATAATTTCCAGATGATCCATAGTTCCTAAGACTAAAATGGATTTGAGGCACTGCACACAAAGAGTTCAGCAACTGGCATTTCTCTACCTCAGTGTAGTTTGGAGTGGTGAAGCAGACCTTTGAGACAAAGACAACAGAGACAAGAAGGGAAAGGTCTGGCAGCATACCTGGGGTACCCCTAAGGCCCAAGGCCTTGGAAAAATTCAAATCTTTAAACCAAACCTTGGTTTAAAGCTACAGTGTGAAAACTAAGATAATCTTGGCCAGGCATGGTATTTCTCACCTATAATCCCAACACTTTGGGAGGCTGAGACCAAAAGATCACCTAAGCCTAGGAGCTCAAGACCAGGCTGGGCAAGATGGCAAGATTCTGTCTCCACAAAAATTTAAAAACTTAGCCAGGCATGATGGTGCATGCCTGTAGTCTCAGCTACTCAGGAGGCTGAGACTACAGGACCACTGAACCCAGGAGTTCAAGGTTGCAGTACACTATGATTGCACCACTATACTCCAGTCTGGGCAGCAGAGCAAGACCCTCTGTCAAAAAAAAAATATATTCCCCAAAAGAGGACCTGCTCCCTCCAAATAGCTCTCTCCTCCACCATGCAAGCAAAGAACAAAGACCATGAATGGGACGGGAAAAGGTAGATCTAGAAAGGGATGAGAAATGGCTCCAAATGCCAGTGCCCTGAGGGCAAGTTTGCTGAGGCTTGCCTGAGGCCGCCAGGGTCTGACTGCATCCTAGGAAACAGAGCCCCTTTACAGAAACCATAGCAAAATGGCCTAAGTTCACATACAGCCTCTAAATAGGGGTGCTTCCCTGACTGAATGGAAGAGCTAACTGGACATAGAATGTAAGGAGTTCTGCTTTTATCAGCTCCTGGGCAGGAAATTAATCTAGAATTAAGTGGGAAAAGTTATCCTCAAAAATCCTATACAGTTAAAAATATATCACTGCTCATAGGATGTGGAAAGCCACACAGAACATCACCCCCAACTTAATAATGACAAAAAGCTGAAAAATTTACAGTCATTCTTTTAAGCTTAAGGTCATGAAACATTTTATGAGCTATGGTCACAAGACAATCAGATGAACTAAATGTCAAAAAAAAAAAAAAAAAAAACGGAACACAGAATAGTCTCACCTTTGTCAGAGGAAGAGAGAACCGTCACAAAATGGGTAGGAGGAAAACAAGTGATGGTTGATTCCTTAAGGATTGTGGACTAGCATTTAGGTTAGAACCTGGGGGCCCTGGCACATGGAAAGTCCACAGCCACTCATCTCTTTTCCACTGGCTCCATCAGGGTTTGTAAGAAAGATTAGAGGCAGGGCAGGATACCTTAGAGAGCGCCCAGGTGGCACAGACAAGGTCTGAGGGTGGAGTAGAAGTACTTGAAGGAACCCATCTGCTTTCTGTCCCTGTGCTGCATGAATACACGGTGATGAGCAGCGGCTGCCAGGGAGCAGCACAAACCACCCAGGCCACAGACCTGCCTCACACAGGAAACAAAAGCCTTCTGCCTCTGAGTGAGGAGGGAGACATCTGCCACGTCCCAGATGTTACTCTGCTTTGACAGGAGGCAAAAGCTACCAGCTGCTGGGGGTGGAACATGAAACTCTCAGGTGCTCTGGTCCAGGCAATGACCCGTGGCCTCTGGAGAGAGACAGAACCTGCCTACATATCCTGCACTGACACCAAGGGGAGGGGCAGAAAACCTGCTCTTGCCCAAGAACCCCAGTGATCCACAGCAGAGGTCTGCTGCTGCGGGAAGAGGGGAAGAAACCTCTTTCTCATGCCCCAAACGTCTTTCTTGTGCCCCAAACCTCCTTCTCATGCCCCAAACTTTCTACTCTAAAGATACGAGGTGGAGCTCACCTGCCACAGCCGGTAGGGCCAGGAAACCATCCACCCTCTAAGCCTGTGCTGTCCAATAGAGCTTTCTGTGGTGACCATAATATCCTATATCTGTGCTGCAGAATACAGTAGTCACCAGACATATGTGCCTATAGAGCACCTGAAAAGTGGCTAATGTGACTGAAAAAGTAAATTTTTAATTGCACTTAATTGGATTTAATTAAAATCTAAATTTTGATAGCCACATGTAGCTAGTGGTTAGGACACTGCAGCTGACCCTGAGTGGAGTCAGAGGCAGGGGCCAACTAGCACCAGGGTAGAGGCCGAAATGCTGACAAAGCCACAACCCTGCGACTCAAGTGCAGAGCACCTGCCCAACTAATGCTAGAGCAGGGGCCCCAGGAAAGCCCTCTGGCCTGCTTAAGTCTTGTGCCTAGTAACAAGCACCAGCAGGCTACTGCCAGTGGAGGGACAAAGGCAGAGAGAGAGAAACATGTTCTGCGGCAAAGGTACACAAGATCTGCCAAAACCTGATGGTGAGGAAGGATCCTTAAGAAAAGCCTGCTGAGCCTCTAGGCCTTGCATGAGGAATACAGCAGCAGCAGCCCACCCCCTGGAGAAGCTTATAGCCTGTGGTGACCACAGCAACAACAAACTCCAAACCTAGCTTAGCTACTGACCAGACTGACTTAAGCCCTCACTCATATTAACGGCCTAGCAGAAGAAGTATACCTATTTCCAGGCATAAGCAGTATTTACTTGAGTCTCCAATTAGAGACTTAGTTTCGTTTACACACACACACACACACACACACACACACACACACACACACATTCGATCAAAAATTATGTTACACTTGAAAAGCAAACTCCTGCAACCTTCCCACTCATTATCAAGAGATAGAATAGTCAAAACAATGAGATCCACAGATGGCCCTGATGGTGGAAATACCGAAGAAAGAATTTAAAATAATTACAATTAGTATGTCAAAGAATCTAGTGAAAAAGGTGGGCCACACAGATGAACAAATGGGCAATTTCAACAGAAATACAGAAACTATTTATTTTCTTATTTATTTATTTTTAAATGCAAATTTGAAACTGAAATTGTTATGGCCCAAATATAATAGTATCTTTTTTGAACTGAGTCTTACAGGGTCTTACCCTGTCATTTAGGCTGAAGTGCAGTGGCACAATCATAGCTCACTGTAGCCTCAAACTCCTGGCCTCAAGCAATCCTCCCACCTCAGCCTCCCAAAGTGCTGGAAATACCTGAATGAGCCACCGTGCCAGGACTTATGGAAACTATTTTTAAAAATCCAAGTGAAAATGCTAGAGATGAAAAACATAATATCAAAAATGCACTCCTTCAATAGGCAGACTGAGCACAACAGAGGTAGAAAAATCAATGAAATTGAAAATATCGATAGAAATTAGAAACACAGAGAAAACCACTGAGTTTTTTTTAAAATGCAAATGAAACAAAAAGAGAATAGGGTACTCAAGAGCTCTGGAACAATATCAAATAGTCTAACATGTGCAACTGGTGTCCCATAAGAAGACAGAAAGAAAGAAACAAAACAAATTTGAAAACAAAAATGGCCAGCAATTTTCTGAAATTTAACTAAAGATAGCAGACTACAGATCTAAGCTGCAAAAATACAATGAAAAGCACAACTAGGAACAACATAGCCAGAAGCTGAAAACCATATATAAAGAGAATATACTGGAGGAAATAAAATCACCAGCCTTCACCTCAAACTCTGGTCTCTTCATGAAAGGTTAATGATTAACTGGGTTTTGGCAAAATTATCTTCCACATCTGGGGCTCTTACTGCACCCTATAGACAATAACCACAGAGTAAATGGCTTTGTGTTCCTTCTAGAAGGCTTTCATGCAGTCACCACAGAATGCAAACCTGGGGGTACACGCCTGACACAGCATCTTGGGTTGTCTCACCAAAACTTCCTAAAGATGTACCTTAATGAATTAGATAGCTTAATTTTTTTCTGTTGTTGTTAAAATGGAATTAAAAACTTTTAAAATAGGACCAAAAATGTCTGGGAATTAGAGCTATCTAAATGCTTATGTAATGTGAATGCAAAATTGAAAGTGAAATGTGCTATGGCCCAAATGTAATAGTATCTTTTTTGAATGGAGTCTTACAAAATGCAAATAATGCTGGGAAAATATGACCTTGCAGAGGTTGTTCCTCTAGAACATTTTTTTAATCTCTTTTGAGTTTGAATATTAGTTTGATTATACTAGCTGATAACCTTAGTAGGCTTTTGAAAATGTGAACTAATATGCAAAGATGATCTGTATTTAATCAATGCTTAGGAAACAGGATTTTCAAAATAAAACTGTTTGGGTAAAATACTTAAAAAAAAAAAAGTGTGAAAAAGGAAAATTAAAAAAGAGTTTGAGGTAAAACCCAAAAGGCTTATGCATATTTAACCTGTTCCTTGGATCTTCTACTCATTGTGGGGGATCCTGCCTAAAATCCTGGGTGCTTCTGGTCTATAAATTCTCTTGAGTTCCCTTAGTCAAAGCCTAAAATTTGTTTTCTTTTTGTGCAGTTAATGTCAGAAAGCTTCTGACAAGGGACCATCTGCAGCTGAATACTTTGGAGACAGTGTTGGGATCCTTAAATCGAGGTTCAAAAATTCAAAAGAATATGGGACTTTTAAATTTGGGGTCATTACTGTAATTTGTTTAGTGTGGAAATATACCAGAAAATATATGAAACAGTGGAATGAGAAAATATTCAATTAAATAATAGGCAAAAAATTGCAAATGGTCTCTGTAGCCAGTCTCCCTAGGTTCAAATCTCAACTCTGCCACTTACTTGTTTGTGCCTCAGTTTCTTGTTTTTCAAAAAGAAATCATAACAGCTACCTCATAGAGTTGCTGTGAAGCTTAAATGAATTAATAAATGTGAAGGCCTAAAAGACTACTGGCGTGTAATTAGTGATTTTTGTGTTTATTTTTTTTCGTCTTAACTATCTGTATTACTCTCATTAATAACTTTATATTAAAATGAAGTAAAAAACAAATTAATTGAATTGGAAATGTCTTACCTTCTTGAGAAAACCCAAAAGATATTTTTTCTTGCAGTGATTTAAACAACTTCTTCTGTGTTGTAATTATGTCTATCTGCAGTAATCAGGTAAAACAACATCATATGTAAACTTCTGTCTATATCACTGGCTTCTATTAAGAGGAACCAGGGCCCCTTTGCCTTTCTGTCAGCATCTTTTAAATAGATACATTATTGACACATCTGTGACAACTGCTCACATGTAAAATAACCTCCTAATCTAAAGCTAATTTAAACCTCTTTCATAATACTCATTGTGAAATGTTTTGGATATTGTACATTTAAATCATGCTATTATAAACAGGAATATCTGTCTAATCCTTTATGGTTTATGAAGTACTTTTATATCTAGGAAGTACTCCAATTCCTAATATTCACATAATATGAATATGATACTACAAACTAGAATGAGAAACCTGCTATAGATTTGTTTTAATGAGTGGAGAAGCTCCCTCTCTTCACCACAAAGACAAAAAGAGCATTTTCTTAAGGGGACCACAGAGGATAGCTTTTATGTGCTGCAGAACTGAAGTGGAGGGCTACAGTATTATTATACCGGGAAGAATATTATTATTATGTGTTTTCTCTAAAATTTTTATTTTATAGCTAAGGTAAAAAGTAAAATCCAGGAGAGGTTTAAATTAGAATTGTTCTAAAGGGGATTAGATAAGTCTCACAAAATTTGAAAAAAAATATATCATTTACATACAGACCATATGCACTTTAAAAGGCCAAACTGAAAAGAAACTGTGAAAGATAATGCAGTGAAAAGTTGTATAGAGCAAAATCAACAATAGCTATTTAAAACAATACAAAATTTCCATGTGGAAAGTTCATTTAAAGTGTCTAACTGTGCCTTAAATCAAATAGTGAGCTATGAAATGGTGGATGATGGTGAGTAAGCTGCTTACATTTTTTTAAAAGCATGTGAAACAGATGCTTGAGTCTGGAAAAGGCATAGATAACAGAATGACAATAGTCCAGTGAGAGTGTTGACAGCAAAGAAACAAAGGGCACCCTGGGAAGAATAAGCCACAGCACTAGGCATGCCCTGTGAAGCATTGAGCTACACTTCCTTATTTTCCACCTGTCCTGGTAATTTATCTGCAATGTCTTTCTTGCAAATATACTTGCTCATCAGTATTACTTAATGGCCAAATGCTGACAAACTTGCAGACTCTATTAAAAAATGTTCCTATTACTGGTGAATATTCTGCAAGAAAAACCTTCAAATATTATAGTATTAAAATGTTAAAAATCTATTTATATTGCAGTTCATCATTTGTAACTCCTGAAAACTGATTCCTGATTCAAAGAATAAAAACTTTTCTGAGGTTTCAATTTGTGTTTTTTCTTCTTTTTTTCTCATTGTTTTATCTTTTTAAAAAAATTATCCTTAAATGTCTATCATAAACATATAACTTCCAGTGTATTGCCTTTAATTTGTAATATAAAGTTAAATATATTTCTTTAAAAATAAGTATGGTTTTCATGATCAATATTAATGAAATAGAATATAATCTTACCCTGGTGTGAGTACGAATGTGCATCTTCAGTCCATCATTTTTACTGAATCCTTTTTCACAGTAAGGACATTGATAGGGACGCTCACCTACAAATAAAGGAAGCCTCCAAGTCAGAAAAACGTGAAGTAGCAGAACCAGTACTGCGCTATCACTTCTCACACACTCAGATCTTGGCCACCACATATGCCCTGTGCTACTTCAAGAAGTGGCTCCAGGCACAGCAGGGCAGACCCAAGCATGGGCCATGCAGGATAGCAGTGGACTGTGGCCTCCTCTCCTGTGGAGAGGGCACTGAGCCCAGAGCACTTCCAATATTCAAAAATAAACATTTGCTAGTAGCATATTTGCTGCATATTCCTTTTAATACTTGAGCCCAAATTAAATCTCCTCATTTTAAGAATTTGTTAAAAATATTTTATGTTAATCAATTTGCTCTGTCACTGCACTACTCTTTAAAGGGGAATTATTTAACTGATTCATTGACACCTTGTTTTGTTTTATTTTTTGTTTCATATAAATGAATTTGACTCAGTTAAGGCTGTGAGTTTCAAAAGAATTTCATAAAATTGGTATATGTTCAAAAGGACCATTGGTAGTTAAACTAAATAATAATTAATCCATACTTTCTGATATAATCAAATACCTCTCACCTAGAGGCTATAATTTTGAAAATAGCCAAGATGTTTTTCAAGACAAGCACACGTACACACAGCACATTTTTTTAAAAAAATTCTACTGTGAAATGACAAAACTGTGACAAAATTTAACCTCCAAAAGGGATCTGAAGATGCCCTCTTGTCAAAACCAAATTACTTAGGATGGACAGTAGCTCAAAATCACTAATTGATTTATTCTTTCATTTAACGATGTACTTACACAGCAGGATGCTAGACCCTGGCTGCAATCAAAGATCAATACAATAAAATATTTTCCTTCAGCTAATGTAAAACTTCTGTCTTCCCTTCAGAGCCAGGCCTTCTGACTAGCAGTGTATGTTCTTCTACTCTCTCACGTTCCATTTGGTTCTGATCTTAATTCAATCTGGATATCATGTGCATTATCCCAGTCAACTCTCTTATGGGGTCAGCAATGCCCCTTGTTGCTTGATCCAGTGATCACTTTTCAACAAGGCCTTCCTTGACCTCTCCCCTGTCCCTGACACCGCTTCATGAAATGGACAGTTACATTCCTGGGTCTTAAGGCTGGCCCCATCGCACAATGGCCTTGTACTGTTCTCCCGAACTTTGTTTCCAGCAGTGACATCACATGGAAGCACCTGCAGTGGTGTTCCCTGCCAAGTGGCATTTTCCAGCCTCTCCCCCTTGGGGAGGAGCACCCAGGATTCTCCCTTTGGACCAGGCACTGCAAAATGGTGACAAACACCCAAAGTAGCAATAAACTAAAAACAACAATCACAATGAGCTATCCAGACTTACCAACTTCTCTGAGACAAAATCAACCTTTGCACTAGGTAAGCTGACCTAGAATTATTGACCTTAGGATCATCATGACTCTGGGAAGGTGTGGCTTTTCAAAGTCAGTAGGACAAAGGCTTAGTAACATCTAGGAAAATATTATCTTATTTTAACCGTGAGTTGATAATACATGCTTATCAGAATTCCAGATCTCTATTGAGTCCCAATCTCCAGGTACACATATGTCTAACAGGTACCCTCCTTTGGGTATCTCACAAACAGCTTAAATCAGTGTGCATTGTTTTGAATTTGTGGTGTTTATCCTTTGGTCTTGTGCATGCTATATATCCTCTCTTGATTAGTTGTACCACATTCACCTAGTTAGCAAATAAAAAACTTGGGAGCCATCCAAGATAACCCCCCACTTTTTTACTCACTTATCCCTCCGTCCAGACTCTAAGTCATAATGATTTCACTTCTCTGATATATCTAGAATTTTTCTATTTCAGGATGATGATAAAAAGTGAACATTATAGTAATAGCAGTAACAGTATCAGCAGCAATAGTAGGAGTACAGCAGGAGCTATCATTTACTGAGATCTTAATCATTAACCTTGAACCACAAAGGAAAAGGACAGGAAGAAAACATGGCAGAATGTGACTGCTAAATGGTGTTAGCTCCTGCATCACACAATTTCAGATAATTTTTTCATTTTCTTCTTCATAAAGTACAAAAAGTCATTTTTTAGATTTTCAAAGTTTATTTTACTTTAGTGATAGATAATAAACAAGGCTAAAATGTTTCCTTATTATTTATCAACAATGAAATCCACCAACATATCAAATCTATATTAGGGATAAAGCATGATAAGAATAGCAACGTGTTATTTTACACTTATGTAAAATTATTTTTCTAGCAAGCCTAAGATAATTTAATATTCATAGCTATTCTCTTTGTATCACATAGCTTTACGTTTGGTTTTGTTCTCCAAATACCAACAGAGAGTCCAGCAAACAAAAACAAAAGATTTGCAGTTATGAGGTAAATAATTATATGTTAATCCTAATATAATATACCAGGTTACTATTTCCTTTCATAATAGCCAAAATCCATCAAGCAAAGAAAGAAATATATAGCTAAAGACTAGTAAGGAATTTTAAAGAAGGGAACATAACAAATCCATTTCCAATTTTACCTACTGTCATAATACAGGAACTCTGTCCACAGACTTAAAAAGGCTAACTTATTTTAAGACATAGCTTTTTTAATACTTTTTTTGGAATGTGATTGTCATGGGTTTGAATACTGCTCATCCTCCATCCAGCTGTAACTCTGACAAGGTCATCCAACGCCACTGAACCTTTGAAAAACTGGATAAATTATACCTATGCTATGAGTGCAGTGACCATATATCCAGATTCATCTAAAGTAGTCTCAGTTTATGTCTGTAACGAATCCTAGAACAATATAGTAATAGCTGGTTAATTTTACATGTCAACCTGACTAGGTTAAGGGATGTGGCCAGGTAGCTGGTAAAACATTATTTCTGGGTCTGTGAGGGTGTGTCCAGAAGAGATGAGCATTTGAATTAGTAGACTGTGTAAAGAAGATCCACCCTCACCCAATGTGGGCAGGCATCATCCAATCCATTGAGGACCCGGACAGAACAAAAAGATGGAGGAACAGTGAATTAATTAATTCTTTCTCTTTCTCTCCTCCTCCTCCTCCTTCTTCTTTCTCTTCTCTTTTCTTTTCTTCTCCCTCTTCTTTCTCTTCTTTCTTCTTCTTTCTTCTTCTTCTTCTCCCTCTTCTTTCTCTTCTTTCTTCTTCTTCTTCTCCCGGATAGAACAAAAAGATGGAGGAACAGTGAATTAATTAATTCTCTTTCTCTCCTCCTCTTCCTCCTCCTCCTTCTTCTTCTTTCTCTTTTCTCTTCTCTTCTCCTTCTCCTTCTTCTTCTCTCTCTACCTTCCTCCTTCCCTCCCTCCCTCCATCTCTCTCCTTGATCTGACATAACATCCATCTTCTGCCCTTGGATATGGAAGCTCCCAGTTCTCTGGCCTTCATACTCCAGTATCTACATCAACAAACCACTGCTCCTGGTTTTCAGGCCTTTGCTCTTGGACTGAGTTACGTCATTGGCTCACCTGGTTTGCAGAAGTTCAAACTCAGGCTATATTACACCTCTGGCTTTCCTTGGTCCCTTGCAAATGGCACATCATGGAACTTCTTGGCCTCCATAACTGCGTAAGCCAATTCCCATAATCAAGCTCCTCATATATAATATATCTATACATACGCTATTGGTTCTTTTTCTCTGGAGAACCCTAATACAATATTACTCCCTTTCACTCTCACAAGTGTCTCAATTGGGACAATAGACACATGGTCACTTGTTATGAATGGAATTTTGCCCTCCCATATCAAATTCATATGTTTAAATCCTAAACCCCAGTACCTCATAATGTGGCCTTACTTGGGAACTGGGTTGTTGCAAACGTTACTGGAGTAGTGTGGGCCCCTAATCAAATATGATTGATGTCCTCATAAAAAGATGGCCTTGTGAAGACTGAGACATACAGGGAGAATGCCAGGTGAAGATTGGAATTATGCCGCCACAAGCCAAAAACTATCAGAAGCCAGGAGAGAGGCCTGGAGCAGATCCTTCCCTAGCACCTTCACAGGGAGCATGGCCATGCAAGTGCCTTGATCTCAGACTTACAGCCTCCAGAATTGAGAGGTGACACAGTTTTATTGTTTAAGCCACTGAGTTTGCGACATCTTGTTACAACAGCCCTAACAAATTAACAGTCATCCTATTCCTTTTTTTTTTTTTTTTTTTTTGAGATGGAGTCTCACTCTGTTGCCCAGGCTGGAGTGCAGTGGTGTGATCTTGGCTCACTGCAAGCCCCGCCTCCCGGGTTCATGCCATTCTCCTGCCTCAGCCCCCCAAGTAGCTGGGACTACAGGCGCCTGCCACCACGCCCGGCTAAGTTTTTGTATTTTTAGTAGAGATGGGGTTTCACCGTGTTAGCCAGGATAGTCTTGATCTCCTGACCTCGTGATCTGCCCGCCTCAGCCTCCCAAAGTGCTGGGATTACAGGCGTGAGCCACCACGCCCGACCCAGTCAGCCTACTCTTAAGGGTGGCAATTACTCTTATCACTGATATCTACACATGTTGCCCATGAGGTCTACATAAATCACTCAGAGCACCTCTAGATGACTGGTATTTCTACCCCATGCCACCCCCCAACACTGAGCTGACATATCTGGGAAACTTGGGTAAGTTCAACTCCATTCCTTCATTCTACCCTAGAATGTACTCCAGCTCTAAAGTGCATCACCATGTAAATGGCTTTTATAAGCAATTTATTTGAAAACTATAATGCGTAGTTTGCAAATCAGCTTAGACTCTACATTAAACTTCTATCCTCTTGGTTGGAGGATGTTTAGGGCAATCCTGCCTCTCTCTTTTGGACTCCAAGGACAAAGCTATCTGATGTCCTACACAATCGGTACCTGAAGGCTACCTGTACAGTCAACATGTTAATAACTACTAAAGTCATTTTCCTAATTTGCATTTTAAAGATAAATTGTTATTCTTAGGTTTTCTTCACATTATGCATATGATATTTGCCTTCATTATTTCAAATTACTGTGTAGAATGTTTCTAGGAAATATTTTCACCTACACATAAAATGATCCTGTGGAGAACAAAAACTTATCTTCAATTTTAGTCAACTCTAAGAACACAGGTCACAGTCAGTACGTGGGCTCTGATGTACAATGTGATCCAACTTCAAATAACTACTATGTTTTAATATCTCAGGTATATTTAGACACTATCTTTATTTTGCTTAGGCTAGTCACAGTATTCAAATTCTAACATGTAAATTAATTAATCTGAAAATTAGCCAAAAAAGTAGCTAAAAACAAATCTAAATGGAAATAATAATAGCTAAAATATATGGAGTCTACTATTAGGTTCTGTTCTACAGTTCAGAATGCTTAACACACATTAGCAATTTTAATTCTTGCAACAATATTATAATCTAAGTATTCATATTCCTAGTTTACAAATCAGGAAAGTAAGGCACAGAAAGGATAAGTAACTTTCTCAAGATGACATAGCTTCTTATATAGTGGAGGCCGAGTTTGAACCCACTCTTAACCTCATGCCATCACATAAATTAGTAATATGGCTAGCATTTTGTGTAAATTGGGTTAGACTTTCTAAAGTTAATGACAAAAACTCTGCTTCTGACAATAACAGTTAACATTAACCAGATCTTTCTCGCTGGTAGATTCCAGCATTCTTTTGGTTATCAATGCTCATCAAGAAAAAGTAGGGGGCAGGTTAGGAATGTGTGCTATGTTTTAAAGCAGTTCCCAAGTGAATCCAAATACTAACATAATAATAAGCTGTGTCTTGAGAACTACATACAGGTAGTCACTTTCAACGTTTAGAAGGGAAACACAATATTGGCAAATATGACTTACTATCCTATGAGATTTAGGTATTAGATCAATAAAATAGATTTAGTGAGCACGGCAGCATAAATAATAATATTTACATGTATACATAAGAACAAAATATTTTTCATTTAACTAAAGGAAAATAGACGAGTTCTTTGCATCTGTTTCTTTAAATTATGTGCTGACACTAAATAACATTGAAAGCCACAGTGTTTTCTTTGAACAACACATCAAGGAACAAACAAAAGCATGATGGTAACTATAAAAAGTTGATTTTGGTTGATTTTTAAAGGTGCCACAAAGTGGATACTCCATGAAGCTAATGTATTCATTCATTAAATAGACTTTTTTTTTTCTTTTTAGCACATACCATCTTCTAGTTACTGTCCTGGGCTTTGAGAATGCAGTTGCAAATAGTTTCACAAAATCACTGTCTCTTCAATTTTACTAGTGTAATGAGAAAGACAAGAAAAAGTTAAAGAAAATACATAAGATAATTTCAGATGCTGATAAATTATACAAAACAAGGATATAGGTTTAAGAAAGATCCCTGGGCTGGAGAAGTGGGCAGGTGAAGGACTTAGCTAAAGTCATTAGCAAAGGCAAAATAACTGAATAAATGCAGTTCCTTAATGCCAATTTAACATTATTCAGGCAGACTTCTTGTAGCTCTTCATCTCTGAATTGGAGGTACTTTAACTTACTCGGCTTGAAGTACGTGTATCCAAATTCTCACTGCTGGAACACCCAAGATGGAAGTAGCTTAGAAGCTGCATTATTTGAAATGAGTGTGGGGGATATTCAGAAAACAGCTCTAGAAAATTGGAGCTAGCCTTCCAAAGGCAGCTAGTAGTAATGAAAGGGAACATCTGGATGCCACATGGAACACCTTACTTGACTTGAGCCCAGCCTGGCCCCAACAAGCTACCTTGAGCCTTTGACAAAGAAAATGTATTATGATGACAACCACCCACTACCAAGTATGGCTAATAACAATAGGAAAAAAATCAAATCCTATTTTAATATATGCCTTTCAGATTAAAATTTATATATGTTACCATATAGATGTTCCATATAGATGGAATATAATTTTAATTAAAGACAGCAGAAGAATTCTAGCCCTCACCAAAGGATTAACATACTGATATTAAAAGAGCGTCTTAAGAAAATTTGTGAAGGCAGTTTAGGATAACATGAATCTTACTGATTAAATGATCCTAAAGCCACATCACTGAATATCCATCTACTACTATGTAACCACCTCAATATTCAACATCTTGACACAAATCCTTTCGAAAAACTCTATGTTTACAATACATGAAATTAATAAAGAAAAATCTTGTAAATCACTTCAGTCTTGATAATCTTAAATTAGAACATGGATTTAATTTAAGAAGTGAACCTGACCACTCTAGCAGAGGCACAGAAATCAAATTTTTGTTCATGCTACTAAATACACTGAATTAATATGTTAATAATGACCATGATCAAACTTGAAGATTAAAAAATGCAACACTGTGAAGATGATAAATTATTTGTCATGTACGTATTACCACAATTTTTTTAAAAAGTGTACAGCCAATGTGCCCTATGCTTTGAAACATTTTAGGAACAAGCAGCAAAGCTTAATATGTAATATATATATATATATATATATATATTTAATTATCTGGATTAATATAAAAAGACCATTTTCCAAAAGCACTTTAATAACGTTAACTTGTCAGTTAATATATTTCGAAAACCAATGTAGATTTCAAAGAACTCATAATTCCTTGAAAATATGGAAAGATGTACACACAGAAAATGTAATTTAAAATGGAATAAAGTCAAACTCATTTATTTTCAACGAATCCAAATTAAATAATGTTTAAAGATTTTGGAACCACAGCTTTACTTCTTACTTTGAGTTTTCTAACAAAAATCACTTTTAGAGATGGCAACACTTTCAAGTGAAAAAGCAAACCTCAAAAGTGTATGTTTCATGAAAAATACCTGAGATCGTTCCACATGGTTGAACTTTAAAATATATGTATTATATGGGAATTCTTTAGAAGAACTTTACATTTTTTTCCATGAATATCAGGGGACTGGCTTATTTTGTTTTTGTAGACTAGGAAATGGTTACAAAACAGCAAACTGAATCATTCTAGATGAAATTTAAACCAAAAATCTAATTGTGAAAGCACCCCCCTATTACTTTTCCAATCCCACCATTCCAATCCGTTCAATTTATGGAGTATCTAATAAATTAGAAGTACACCATAGAGAGAAGTGAAATGCTACACTGACAAATAGGAGTAGCTTAAGTTCATTCTTGGCATCTTTCTGTAATTGAAATAGTTTTTTTCCCTGCAGCAAAAAGAGCCATGAAACCCCACCGACCTCACCAAACCCCACCTTGTTACTCTTGGAATGCTCCCATTAATCAAATTCTGAGGAATCTCACTTAACCTAAACAAGTTAAACCCAAGGACACCATCTTTGAAAGAAGGACAACAAAAACCTGAACTTGACATTAGCCCTTGAGTATTTTAGAGATCCTCTCTATTTTTAAAAGCTTAACAGAGTTTACAGTTGTAAGAAAGTGGGCAATAAAATGTAAAAATCAAATAAGAGAATCTTTACTTCCCAAAACAATTTTATCACCTGATTCAAAACAAATGGAGTCTGTTTTTCTTTTTTTTTTTTTTTTTTTTTTTTTTGAGATGGAGTCTCGCTGTCACCCAGGCTGGAGTGCAGTGGTGTGATCTCGGCTCACTGCAAGCTCCGCCTCCTGGGTTCATGCCATTCTCCTGCCTCAGCCTCCTGAGTAGTTGGGACTACAGGCACCCACCACCACGCCTGGCTAATTTTTGTATTTTTAGTAGAGATGGGGTTTCACTGTGTTAGCCAGGATGGTCTCGATCTCCTGACCTCGTGATCCGCCCACCTCGGCCTCCCAAAGTGCTGGGATTACAGGCGTGAGCCACCGCGCCCGGCCCGAGTCTGTTTTTCAAAATCTATTTCTTTAAACGATGCATTATTTTCCTTAAGAATCTTACAGTCACAGTATCCCTCCCTCATTTCTGAAGAGATGCCAACTCAAAGGACATGGGGTTCATTGGGAAGAAGGAAAAAAAAAGGAGAGCCACGTGCTTACGAACTTTTCAATCGGAAATCATAAAAAGCCAGATTGGGTGGATTTATTGAGGGCAAAACAAAAAGTGAATTTTACTGATGCAAATTTTTTTAAAAAAGAATACGAGATGCAGAATGAAAAGAGGTGAGTTAATGAAGCAAAAGTAAAAGATTCCCTACTCAGGATGCCCTTGCTTCAGCCAACCAGGAGTACAAATTACCCCCATTACATGTGACTTGTCTAAGGAAGCAAGACGACAGACAATAAAGGGTCTTGATTTGAGTGCTAGCAAAAGCGAGGGGACTGTTCCACAAACAGCAGAAAGATCTGAACAATCCAGACACTGGCCAAGTTTTCAAGGTTCCGATCCACAAAGAAAAACTCTTCCATGAGTGTTCCACACTGCTATGGTAGGGAACAATTTAAGTCAAGGAAAGAGTGTTCTTAATGATTGATCTGGTTTTGTTGTTAGGGAGTCAGAATTTGGTGAGAAAATTATTAATCATTTCACCCAGTAGTTTTCTATTTTTAGGAATTTCTACCAAAGTTTTATTTAACCCAATATTTATGAGCATAGTTGGTGAACCGTGGTCATGGAGTAACTAAGCAGTTAAACCTTAGGTGCCTGTACAAAGAGGAGTTTCCTAGAAATAGTGCCAGCGAGGAAGTATCAAGAGTATGTAACGTTGAGTAGCAAGAAACCCATAAAATTATTCTCTCTCCCATAAAACTAGAGAAGATATAAAACCTTCCCCAGCCTAGAAGCATAGTGCCAATTTGCAGAAAAACAACACAGAGAGTTATTCTTGGGTGGAAAAATGGTAGCAACAGCAGAAGAAAGCACAAATTAGGGGAAATCAAATCTTCTTTTATTTTCTAAAGGAAAAATGTTGGTGATGCAAGTTTAATAGAGGTATGCTATTAATATTATCTAATAATTTACCAATAGATAAAGCTGTTCAAACAGTTGATGTAAACTGTGGCCTAGGCCATATTCATTTTTGAGGACTCTAGTATATCAAAAAAATGAAGAAATGATAAAAATATGAACTATGTAAATGACAGTATATTTTAAATGATCTATCTTATTAGTCTCTGTGATGATATTATTAATTCATTTGGTTATTGTTCATAGCATTATATTCCAGGACAAATGTCACTCCCTCACTTTTCACTCTGTGCCCCTTAATCCAACCTATGACAAACTTTGACATAGCACTATAATTTTTACATTAAAAAATTAGGGCCTTTGATATTTTTGAAGAAAGAAAAAATAGATAAATCATATTACTAATGAAAGCCAAAATGAATGTCTGTCTCTTAAGTTGTTAGATACACTTGTCATTGACCCAAAATCAACTGAGTAGGAGCTGAGTATGGAAAAAAAACCAGTGGAAGGAAAGGTACATTCCATTGATGTGGTTGTGGATCAGAAATTATTTAAAGTGTCAACATAACACTGAGACATCTAAAAACATGCAGTTCAAGACTTTGCTTATAAGAAAATTCCATTCAAACATTTCTTGGGGAAAACCTGAAGCTTTTGAAGTGTGATGCTAAGGAAATAATTTATTTCTATGTCAATTCTACTCAACGTTTCTGTTAACTCTTAGATTATCTGCAGGTAAGAGAATGTTTGATTTGGTTTAATGTTAGTAATGAGACACTTAGAAAATAAATATAGCAAAATAAGTTCTCTCTCAACGTATGGAGGTCATCTAATTCTTATTAAAAATGTGTTAAAATGTTGTTTTAAAATGTTTACATTTTCATTTGTGTTTATAATTCAGTAATCATCTAATTTTTTAATAATTTTATTATTGCTCTATAATTGCTTATAATTAGTAAAAGCTATTGTTTTTATAATGTTGGACAAATATTCTAAAAAGAATAAATTATTTCCTTTAAAAAAGCATTCAAGAAAAAAGAAAAACAGTGGCTAAAATCCAAATACGATCAAATAATAATATACTGATTCTTTATTTCTAAGCTGATCACAGGTATTTATCCAAAAAATTACATATTTCCTAAGACAGTGATTTATTACTATATTCAAATAACAATGTGCAAGCAAGCCTAGAACAGAAGGGCCTACACAGCCGGTATCTATTAACACAGAAAGCTGGTTGGAACTGTAGGCAAGTAATTAACCTTCTGGCCCAGAGCTTTAAAAACCCAAAAGCAGTTCCTAGAATTTCTTCCATAATTTATGAACAACTGATGGAATTCATGTCACAGTCCGTGGATTCCCTTGCTGAATTAACCTCAGCTCTCACTGACCCTAAGAAGCTATAAACCAACAGGAGACTGTGCTCTACTATTTCAGCTGACCCACAGAGTGCCATCTCTGTTGTTCTAGCATAGGAAGCCAGATGATAAATTACAGAGCCACCCGCCAGGCACAATCCTGAACATTCCCCTTCAATGAAGATGACAGCAACACACTGTACATGCACATTCACGCACCCCAAATCAGCCCTGTTTGACAGCAAACCCTCATCTACATTCTATAGATGATCTATATTCTGCAGCTAAAGTTTATGAAAAGATAAGCATAATGACACTGGGAATAGAGGGTCAAACACTGTATCAAGGGAGTATGAATACCTGTGACTAAATACAGAAACAAACACATCAGCAATGTTAGCAGCAATAGCTCACGGTATCACATGCTTACATTGTGCAGACACTATGCAAAGTTATTTATATCTTCATTTGTTCCTCAAAACAATACTATGCAGTTGGGACTTTTTTTTTCTTTTCTTTTTCTTTTTTTTTTAGACAGAGTTTCACTCTATCACCCAGGCTGGAGTGCAATGGCACAATCTCAGCTCACTGCAACCTCCACCACCTGGGTTCAAGCGATTCTCCTGCCTCAGCCTCATGAGTAGCTGGGATTACAGGTGTGCACCACCACGCCCAGCTAATTTTTGTATTTTTAGTAGAGATAGGGTTTCACCACATTGGCCAGACTGGTTTCGAACACCTGACCTTGGGTAATCCCCTGCCTCGGCCTCCCAAAGTGTTGGGATTACAGGCGTGAGCTACCGCACCTGGCTGGGACTATTATTATTCCATTTATCAGAGATGAGGAAACTAAGCTTCAAGGAAATTAGCCAACTCATTAATGTTCACTCAAGAAGGAAATAAATAGAATGGAGTTTGAAGCCCATAATCTGACTCCAGAATCAATACTCTGGATATAAAGGTGGCATTAAATAACAATGTATTACAAATACTAATTTTACTGTAGGAAAGTTTCTCCGTAGCTGGAGTTAAGTTCTCAGTTGACCATAGGTAACAAACTATAGTTTATATGTTAAAGTTATCTTCAATTGGTTGATACATCAACAAGAAAATGTTGTCAAACATGATGAAAGGAGTGTATGTAATTCTATGGTATGTTCAAGAGTAACAGCAGGGGTCAGAAGGTATGTCAAAGAATAAGAAATAAAAATATCAGCAATGTGATATATTGGAAAAAGTTTAAGCCTCGGTTTAGTTCTAGCTGAATCACATACAAGTTTTATGACCTTAGGCAAATCATTGCACTTTGCTGGGCATTAGTTCAAATAAGAGGCTTGAACTAGATTTCTGAAACTCCTTTCTATTCTAAAGGCAAGAATACTATTTTTTTATTCTAAAAAAGAAGATGCCTTGTGCACACTTGCCACATTCTCATTCTAATTACCAAACTGTGCAGAATGAATGGACTTTAGAAGGCAGATACAAGATTTATGAAAAATAACATTTTCAAAGTTAATGGAAAAAACAGTCTTGTTGACTACAGAATGGTGGTAATGGGAAGAAGAGGGGAGAAGGAGGATGCAGAGCAGAACGAAGGGGAAGCAAGGATACAACCAGTTGGTTATTTAAGGTAGTGAAGGATAAAATCAATCATAAAATGAAGGAATTGAAGGATGTTTTTAATTTTAGACACTATCAACAAAAAATAAAAACATAAATACTAAAATTCCTCCCACAACTAACAGGTAATAATCCGATAGCTAATTTATCACTGTCTTGTAGAATGACCATTAGTCATGAGCCAATTAACAAAAACACTTGTTTTAAAAAAATTGATATGTATGAAGGAGACTGCCTTTAATGTTCCATAAAAGAATACTGTCACTGTACTGGACAGGAAATGTTGAAAAACACCAACTGGCAAATTGGAAGGAAAAAAACCATAAACTGGAGTCTTATTTCCTCTTCATAAAACTGAGTGTTATTTGATATCATAAAAAAGAGATCTGATTTCCCAAATTATTGATGGACAGTTTGAATACTATAAAAACAAAATTAAACTGACCCCTTCAGGCATACTTGGTATGGGATTAAAAGACTAACTCCATAAAAATCTCATCACATTGCAGTATATTCAAAGGTCCAACTGCCAATCAGTAACCATTTCCTAGAAATAAAAAAAGGGAAATTTAGTAAATATAATTTAATCATTATTTCCTCTGTATGTCACTGCCCACTATAAAGCTGACTAGGAGAAAATGAACAAGTGAATGTGTGATACGGTTTGGCTGTGTCCTCACCCAAATCTCAAATTGTAGCTCCCATAATTCCCATGTATCATGGGAGGGACCCGGTGGGAAATAATTGAATCACAGGGTGATCTTTGCTGTGCTGTTCTTATGATAGTGAACAAATGTCACAAAATCTGATGGCTTTATAAAGGGGAGTTCCCCTGCACATGCTTTGTTGCCTGCCGCCATGTAAAATGTAAACTTTGCTTCTTCTTTGCCTTCTGCCATGATTGTGAGGCCTCCTCAGCCATGTGGAACTGTGAGTCCATTCAACCTCTTTCCTCTATAAGTTACCCAGTCTTGAGTATATCTTTAATAGCAGGGTGAGAACAGACTAAAACAATGTGAAAAGATCAAACAATAAATAAAATCATAATTTGGCTCTAAAGCATAAAACTTTTATAGTACTAAAATGATATAAGACTTTTATTTCCTCATCTTTTATACTGGGGGACTTATAGAATTTCTGTAATTCTTGTGGTAATTATAATAGCTATATAGAAAAAAAAAGAGATAACTTTAACAGAATTTGAAGTCAAAAGACTTGTGTTTTATTACCTTGATAGTGAATAGGTCATTTGCTTCTCTGAATCTGAGCTTCCTCATCTAGAAAATGAGAATGGTCCTAGAAATGGCTGAATCCTTTCAATGGCTGTGAAAGGATTAATTTAGATACTATATTTGAGAGAACGTTCCTTTTTCAACAAATTTAAAGATTAAAGAGGTGAGTCTGATCTGCCCTGTCCTTCAGCTTAGAATCTAGATGGGAAACTGATAAGCAAAGTACAGTGTGTATAGCTGAAAAAAGGTATTTATATATAATAAACAATGAGAGCCCTCAGATCTCTACTAGATGAGATTTGCTACACAACTGCAAAAGACTATAATGTACTACATAATTGTTTGTTATTATTCCAGCTGCAGTAGCATAGACTCGCCCTCGTCAAACAAAACAGATAGGGCATTTGTCAGGACCCATTTCCTCTACATTCTTTCTAA
Source organism: Symphalangus syndactylus (assembly GCF_028878055.3). Lineage (NCBI taxonomy): Eukaryota > Metazoa > Chordata > Mammalia > Primates > Hylobatidae > Symphalangus > Symphalangus syndactylus. The sequence goes on along the minus strand of NC_072426.2, from coordinate 53,933,264 downwards.
TGAGAAACTTTAAAAACTAGGAAACTCCAAGCTGAAATCAAACAGTAAGTTTGGTGCTGGTCGACCACATGTTGTTCTTTATTTCCTCATTTAAGCACTGTAACTTTATGAGCACTAGTGAGTTAGATCTTGAACCATGTTATTAATGATCATTTTTATACAGTTTGTTTTCCCACCAATTACATGACAAAGCAACAGGATAAAAAATGGAAAGGAAAGCAAATGTGGGTGGGCCCAGCTCATAGATTGGGAAGTGTAGCATTTTCTTCTTTAATGCCAGCACTTCTCAAAGTGAATAATACGGACTGTTGTAAGTAGTATATGAAAAAATGATTTTATGCAACTAAATTTGTATTCAAATCTGGAACTTCTCACTCTGAACCCATGCATCCTTTTTTACTATCATACAGGTATTGCAACCCACTTGTAAGTTATTTTATCTATTGAACAAGCATTCACAAGTTCTCTTTCTAAGCCAGGCAGTGCACTGAATGGTAAAAAGTAAGGTATCAGTTATGGGCATGGCCCTAAGAAAACCGAGGACCCACAGACTACGGAAGATGGCCACAGGTGCAGGCAATCAGAAGTGGGCTGTGCTGAGGAGAGTAAAGGAGCATGGATATGCTGACCTAACAAGGCAGGGGTAGGGAACAGGTCAGGGAACACATCAAGGAGAAAGTAACACATAATTGGAGACTGGAGAAAAGCGAAAGGCCAGTAAGCAGCCTGGAATGTAAACAGTGAGGGGTCGGTAGTTGATAAGTCTCATGAGAAAAGTCTAGGTCATTCATTTTGTACAAGGCAAGGGGAAGCCACTGAAAGGTTTTAAGTAGGATAATAAAATGACCCAGTGAGCCTTTTTATCAATTCTTTAAGCCTTCTTTTCTAAGGCTTACAAATACTTTCCAGTGCATTTCAAAGAAAATGTCTGAAAAACCCATGACAACGGCAAATTTTGTGGGATTCCTTTTTTAAGGAGACGAATCTAACATCTTCAAGAAGGATGAAGCATGAAATAATGACATTCAGCTTCTTCAGAAGACTGCTTCTCTAAGCAGTATAACTGTAAGAAAACAAAAACAAAACAACAAAACGTCTGTTTATATTTAGGGAATAGAAGTCTTCCTGCTGAAAGAATCGGGCTCTGGTGGAGATGTGCACAAGACTTAAGCTATGAAGCTAGATGTTAAAGGAACAATTTTCTGATCCACTTAAGTGGCAACTGCATCTACACGGTTGCTCTCATTGGAATAAAACATCCCTATTTATTTGTTTATTTATTTGTTTAGTTTTTGAGGTAGAGTCTCGTTCTGTCGCCCAGGCTGGAGTGCAGTGGCGTGATCTTGGTTCACTGCAACCTCTGCCTTCCAGGTCCAAGTGATTCTCCCACCTCAGCCTCCCAAGTAGCTGGGATTACAGACACCCATCACCACGGCTAATTTTTGTATTTTTAGTAGAGACGGGGTTTTGCCACATTGGCCAGGCTGGTCTCAAACTCCTGACTTCAGGTGATCTGCCCACCTCAACCTCCCAAAGTGCTGAGATTACAGGCGTGAGCCACCGCACCCAACCCCTATTTATTTTTAAATATGAAAATTTCAAACATGAGGAAATGTTGAAAGAATAGTACAGTGAACACTGTATAAACTCACTTAGGTTTAATATTTATTAACATTTCACCAAATTTGCTTTCTCCTTCTCATTTCTCTTTTTTAACATGTATTTTTATATGCACTTCTTCCTGGTCCATTTGAGAATAAGATGCAGAGAAGTTTCACACCTAAGTATTTTAGCACAAATCTTATAATAACAGTTACCTGCACAATCATGATATACATACTAAATATTTGTATTATACAAGAGAAATTATTATAAAATTAGAAAACAGAAAATCATAAAAAAATTAAAACTAACCATATTTATGACATATAGAAATAAAAGCAGTTAATAATTTAGTAGATAACTTTTCAATTTTTTAAATACAAATGCTTTATTCTTACAAAAATATATCCTTCTGTTTTTGTAACTTATCTTTCTCATTTCTTTTCATGTTAGTTAGTATATATCCATATCACTTTTATTACCTATATAATATTCCAATTTATGGATATACTGTAAATTATGAGTTCTTTCAATGTTAAATATGTAGGATCTTTTCCAATTTTTTGCCATTATAAACAGTTTTTCAAGGGACATAACAATGTTCTTTTTATAAAACAAACATTATTGCCCATAACCTCTTTTCAGACTTAGGAATCAAGCATACTTTGGATTTATGCCTAATAAATTAGGCAGTATAAATATTAAAAGCCAAGGATAAGTTTTTAAATGGCAAGGTGAACAATTTATCAAGTGTATTTTGGAGGTTACTACAGTTTAATTTCAAGGAAAAAATTGGTGGGACACACACAGTTCAGAATTTTAAATACCACCAAAAATATTTTTTCAACTGAGTTATCATTTAAACATGTATTAAGAAGAATGCTTAGCCTTTTTTTAAAAAAAAGTCTTAGTTAATCAGGAACATAGCCATCTAAAATGCATTTTCCCCAAATTAATATATTATGAAAATTCCATGATTTTAAGTATGCCAAACACCATGATATTAAGTTAATTCCTTACCAATAGTCAACCAAGATTATATCTACAAAACTAAGTTATGAAAATTTCAGCATGTTCAACAATTTAAGATCTTGATAAAGCTGGAAGAAATAAAAGGGAAAGGTATTGAACATGAAAATTCTCAATATGATGTCCTATAAATAAACCTAAGAAGAAAAGCAGAAAATAATATAAGAGGTTATATCATTCAGTAAAGGCTTGCCATGGTATATTAATAAACACAATTCATTTAACTTTGGAAAAGTACTCTTAACAAGGAGTGATATTATAGAAGAATTTTAGAAATTTTACTTATGACAATGAACTGGCCATTGACTATGAACTAGCACTAAGTATTTTACATACATGATTTCATTTATTCTTCACAAAAATGTACAATGTAAAATGGGACTTAGAGACATGAAGAAATTAACTCAAAAGTATATGACTAGCTAGTGGTGGGGGGCTAGGGTTTGAACTCAAGCCAGCTGTCCCAAAGCCCCTGCTCTTTCCATTATGCAAGACTGACTTCTATGGCAGAGGAGAGTATAACAGGAAACACACTGAGACCTGTTTCTACTAATCACGGCAACTCTCTAGGCGGGAAAAGTTATTTAATCTCATCAGAACTCAGAGTCCCCTGAACCCTGACTACAAAATTTCAAATATCAGCAAAAACCTGACTGATAGGATGATCTTTTATCAAATTTCTATCTTTTGCTATCTGCAGGCAGGTTTTGGAGTTGAGTTCTAGACTATATCTACAAGTCCAACTTTAGAAAGCCTTAATGTTTTTCTATCATAGTCGTAAACATAATAATATCAGCCCAACAATGACCAGTTCCTATGCAAAAGTAGAGTCAAAGTTGGCAGACCTACTCATCAACTGACTTTTGCAGCAAAGGCAATGCCAATGGACATTAACGTTGCAGCGGCAGTGGCAGCAGTGGCAAAAGCTTGAAAATTTATTATCAGGAATGCCACAGCAACAGTTGGAAGCAATACCAGTCTGAGAAATCAAGTGAGAGAAATGGCCCGAGTTAAACAGAATGGCCTCTGTCAGCTGGGCTCTTATTTACATGAGCCAACACATATTTCACACGAATTGCTTTTCCCTAGGTATTTATCATTGGCCAGGGGGCCCTTCAAGAGTATTTGTTCCGTAAATATGGCCTGAGTACTCCTGGGAATCACCAAGACTCTTTACAAGGTCTGCAAGGTCAAAACTACTTTCATAATATTACTATTACGTTATTTGTCTTTTTCACCATGTTGACATTCACACTAATGGTATAAAAGTAGTGGTGAGTAAAACTGGTAACTGCTAGTGACCTCAATTTGTAATGCTAGTCACTGTAGCCTTCACAGCCACAAACTCACAGCAGATATAAATGGCAGTTTCACTTGAGAACATCTGTGATAAAGTAAAACATATTAATTTTATTAAGTTCTAACCTTTGTGTATCATCTTTTTAATATTTGAAATTAAGCTGAAAGCACTTGTAACGCATGCTGATGTATGAAAGTTGTCTCAAGGAAAAGCACTTGTGTGATTGAGTTGCAAGCTGACATGGCAGTTTTTTTCATGGAACATCATTTTTATATGAAACAAAATGACTAATAGACAAATTATGGTTATTAAACATTTTGTGAACATTTGTTCTTTGCATATAAAAGAAGTGAGCCTGTCATTGAAAAAAATAAAGAAAAAAGGAAATGATAGGAATTCTCAGGAAATATAGGAATTATAGCAGTCAAGTAAAATTTAGAATGCTCTCAAGTGCTTGAAGGCTTCTGAATATTTAGGCTATTTAATGAGATCAGCTATGATATTAACATATTATCCCCTGAATAAGATAAAACGTTCTTCCTCTAAGTAAAGTAAAACATAAAAGATCTGCATAACTTAGTGAGCCAATATTTCCTAAGTTACCTGTAACATGATGATGTTACGGAATCATGCATGGGTCAAAGATCATTCGAAGTGCAACACAGTCCAACTGATTTTACTGTCACAGAATAGGCAAAGCTCACTGAGATAATTTTAGGTTCCACACAACAATAAGCCTTTAAAAACACTAGCCCTTTTTGTTTTAGTGTAGTAATAATGTCCAAGGTAATATCATCCACTGTAATAACATCCAAAATTATTTGACAACTATTAAAATGCTTTTCCCTTCTAACTACATATCCATGAGGCCAGATTTTTTTTAAATTCTGCAATCAAAAGAACATATTGCAGCAGGATGAGTGAAGAAACAGATATGAGAATCTAGCTGTCTCCTCTTAAACCAGACAGACTTTCAGAAATGTAAAACAACTTCTCTTTTCACACTAAATGATTTCTAGTTTAGCAAATGCAAGTACTTGCTATAAAAATATGTATGCTAACATGTAATGGGTAATATTGTTATTTTTAGTAAATTAACAAGTAAACATTTTTAAATTTTCTAATATGGTAAACAGCTTTAATTTCTAATATGGCAAATAGTTATAGATATAACCTACATAAACAAAAGCTTTCCAGAATCCTCGATTATTTTTAAGAATGGTACAGAGTGATGAGGCCACAACATGAGCATCACTGATCCAAAGAACACTGCTCCACAGAGGAGCTGTCCTCTCCTGACTGTCCCCACCCTGCCTTCAGTCATGGTCCTCGCCGCTTCATTGTGTCCTCCCTAAATAATGTACAACTAAATACTTCTTGACGAATAGGTCGTGACCGTCACCTTGATCATGTGATAGCACACCCATAAACTGCTACACCTAGCACTGAAAAACAGCTGAATACAACCAGGTGACTTCATAAGGAAAAGTAACACAGGGAGAAGAAAACACTGAATTTACAGAATCAAAACATTAGGAGCTCTGCTGTCGTACTAGTGAAATAACGGCATAAAACTGTGTGATTACTGAACCAGGCTGTAGCCTGGGAGGGCAAATGGATGCTTATCATTCGAGGGACGGGACAAAGCAAATAAAAGGGAAGCGAAAGCATCATTTGTCCATGCAGGAAAACAAATTTGTGCCAGGGCTGTTATGGAGGCCCAGACGCCAGCCACCAACCACTTCCAACACAACCCCAGCCACGCTGCTAGGCAGTGGTCACTGAGGGCATAGGCTTGACATTAAAATAACCAAAAGAAGAACTGTAAAATGAGAAAGTATAGTAAGTTTTATTTTAGACAGAAATATCTGGTTATAAGTAAATAACTAGATAGACAATTAGAATTATAGCTTCTGTGTGGACATACAAACACATACACCACTTTCTCCTTCTCTGTCTCTCTCTCTCTTTCTCTCTCTCTCTCTATATATATATACACATATGATGTAGTAATATATATTACTATATATAAATATATATATTTATATATGACATGTGTGTATATATGTATATGTGTATATATATATATAGACAAACACATACATATAATTTCTTTATCTATCTATCAATCAAATTGTATGTGTTGGTTCATTGTGCCTTACCACTGCTGTCCGAATTTAGATGACCAGTTCTCTTGATCAGAAGCCAAATTTAATAGGCCAGAATCTATACAACAATTTGGCCCAGACTCATGTACACAATAAATAACCAAATGATACATAAAGTGATTTGGAGTGTAGAATATACTTTAAATTATACATAATATAGAACATAAGACAACAAAAACCATGACATATACTTAATAATTTTATCAGAGAGAATTCTTGGAACTCTAAAAATCCTCTTATTATTGTAATTTTATGGACGATAATAATAATTAAAATTTTAGGAGCAATTACTAGTGTAAGTGCTTTATTCTTCTCCACTGCCTAGCCATACTATAAGTAAAATAAAATATAGGCATACAATATCCTCTAGGATGGAATTATTTTGAATAACCAAGGGTTCTACTGGACTGGGTTCATCTTTTCTGTGCTGGTAGCTATATCTTAATGCATTCTGAACAATGTAAGTTCCCGCCTTTTAAAAACACACTATACCAAACATAACACAATTACATCATGTCTTGGGGCATTACCATAAACTGACTATTCTGATATGTACATATAATACATGTTTCCTATTCTTTACTTGCCCTCCTTTCGTACACAAATTATATGTACATGCACACTAATACAGCATGATATCTGCTAGGCAAACTAAGTCTAAGTACGGCACAAAGATATCTTCTAAGAATTACTGATATCAGAGTGAAGGGCTGTTGATTTCTCTCCTGCCCCTACTCCATCCTACTCCATACAGCCACAAATACACATAAAAGAGGGCTGCCCAGTGACATCAAAGATTACACCACTAGACTGCAGCGCTAGCCAGGAACTTCAAAACTCTCTCTGTTCACTCTTCATTAGTTCCTTACTTATGTACCATCAGTACCTGGTGCCACTGGCCGTTGGCACAATTTTAAGTACACCTGCCCTCAACATGGTTCTCTGCTTCTCATTCCTATGTGCTGCCCTCTGCTTTTCATTTTGCGGCTCTCTGCTTCTGCAACACTTGATCCCAAAAGCCTCACTTTCTCTAGATGACTTCTAATTAAGAAAAATCTTCCTTTTCTTCTTTAGAGCACCCATTATTCCACAGCTATCTGTTCTTGGTTATGTGTTTCATTTAAAAGTATTTAAGTACCTATTCTAAGATAACAAATACCAAGCTGACCATATGTCTTTAAGTTTTAGTCAGAAAATTAAAAATTATGCTCCAAGGGTGTCCCTTCCTCCACCTATATCTAATATTCACTGTATTGATTCTTTGGCCTACTTTAACATTTCTCCATTGACAATACAGTTGTTATGCTAGACATTGAGCTAGGTACTGGGGATACAAAGGTAGAGAAAGTCATATACTACCGCCCTTGAAGAGGAAGCTTCAGCTGTATAATCCAGTCACATAGTTATCCATGTAATTAGAGTCTAGGTACTGAAAAAAGTTTTCAGACTAATGTAAAATCATCTGGTTATCAATATTAATAGTATTCTTTCAAGTCTTTTTCAAGGGCTTATCTACATGATAGGTAGAATCCAGACAAGGTTCTTTCAAGTATATTTAGTTGTTCATTCACCCTTCACTAGGGCACAGCTTTCTTTCATTGGAGAAATTACACAGGAAGTGGTTAAGAAAAGAAGGGGACCTTTAGGAAGCAATCCGTGGCATAACAGATATTACATTCACATCACCCCCCTGGTATCCAATAAAATCCTACAGCATTCAAGCAACATTCCAAGGTAAAAAGGCCACATTTGACATGGGTTACAGGAGGGATTATAAATCAAGTTGACGCCCTTAACTATCTATAAAAAGTGAAACTGTTATTCTCTAATTCCATCCACTAGAATCATATAGAAGTTAAACACAGTTATATCACAACCAAACATTAAAAACATTATTTCCACTTTAGATGTTTTACTTAGTTTAAGAAAATATACTCATTCCAAATTCTTCTAGATGAAAAAACTGGATTGTACAATGCTTTAAGAGAGAGAAAACAGCCAAGATTAATTCTTAATCTGGAAGATATTTGTATTATTACAATATTTCCTGTCTTGGAAGCATGTGATTTCTCTAAGTGGTTTTTTCACTAGTCTAATTACAATCTCCATACCTGTGTGGCTCCGGATATGAACTCTAAGTGTACCACTGCTGGCAAATTTCTGACCACAATATGGACAGATTTTCTCCTTTTCTCCTGTATGTGTCTAAAAGGAAAGGGATAAAAAGGCTAAGGATAAATACAAAGAATTAGGTAAAGATGATTAAATGCCTCTGACAACAGTAAATCCTTATTTTCTAGGATTACATTTCATTAAAATGATTTAATTTCACAATGAGATTTTAAACAATTTATGATGGATATTCCCATTGGCTCAAAAAAAATGCCTTAGAATCATGCATTAGTGTTAATTTCAAAATTGTTCTGCAGTTTACTTTTTTAAGCCCTCATGGAGCCCCAACTAAAAATGATTAAATTATACAAACCAGTATATTCTAGCAAAACCACATAATCAAAATAGGGCTATAGCTACCCTTCCCAGCTGCCAAGAAACACTTCATTTGAAGCATTTTTCACATTCTTTGTGTGTATTTAACTCTTGAGGACAGAATTAATCTTAATAAAGTCATCTATTACTTGTGTTATGATGTTTGACTAGACTGGTTTTACTGCAAAGCAAAAAGGAATATAAATCTGATTTGACCTTTAAAATCAGCAGGTGGTAACTGAGCAGTCAATTTGAAAGCATATTTCTGCCCTCAACATGCCTTTAATCTAGGCATAAACAATCACACAAGGAAAGGTGAATAAGTATAGTTAAAAGCAAGTTTCGATAAATGCTGGAGAGTTCAAAGAGAAAAGAATGACCCCTCCCCAAAAGAGGAGGGAGACAGAGCATTTTAAACTGGCCCTACGGTCTCATTAGGAGACCAGTTTTGCTCCCAACATAAAAACAGATAATTCCAATAAATGAAGGGTCAGAGCTATTTCTCAAGTCCCAGTGTTTCTCAAACTTAAGAGATCAGAGAAAAAGGGAGGGGAAAGCAATTCCTTCAGGTATGTACACATCCTTTCTAAGACTACTTTTAGAATTTTTTTCAGTGTAACCTAAAAATTAATAAAAGTATTAATTTTATCATCTAGGTTATGGTCATCTAAGTTATAATCACAAAACAGAGCTTCCAGGGCCTGTGTTTGCCTTTGTTCTTAAGAACAAATTACTGACAAGTAGTATTTGAACTGACATAGACTAATGAAAAAAGAATAGAAAAAGGTTTTTTAAATGACGTTTCTCAGAAGAGAACACTGGCTGTCATAGAGAAGAAGGAGTGGGGCAATTACCTCATCACCTGACAACATCAAAGAACCATCACCATAGCAAAACATTTTCATCTTCCATATTAAATTGTTAACATTAACGTAATTGACTTTGCAGCCTTATTATTTAATTTGTGAATTTGCATTTTGTATTAAAATGTTTATTTGGATATGTACTATTACATTTATAATTTTTAAAGAGCGATAAACTAAAGACCTTAGTCAGTATCAGTGTCTTTTGATTTTTTTTCCTTGAAACAATTTATATTATACTCAAGTTTGAAAAACACAGTCGGATCAACTACCATGCTAGCCAACAACACTGTGTAAAACAAGCGTCTCCTGGATTTTGTATTTGGCAAGCACTTAACTTTCCATTTTTACTACAAGCTGATATACAAAATAGTTATTTATCTTTACATTTCAGTAAGAGCCTTTTCTCCCCTGGTCCACATTATGGTTCAATCTAAAGTAAAATATATAACATTTTAACTTATAACAGACCTCTCTTCTTTCCATTCCCTGACAGAAGAGGCAAAATATGCCAATTTGTCCTTCATTAGTGTAAGGTTGTTTAGAAATTATATATACATATCTATTGTTATAGCACTGAATTATTCCAAACAGGTAATTACTAATTTATTTGTAATTTATTTATAAAATCACAGCATTTCTTTTGCTGCTATGTATTTCATTGTTCATTTATGTGACTGCCATTGGTTCCAAACTGAAGAAGTTCCAAACTAAAGGATATTAGGGTTATAGTAATGAAAAAAATTAAAATATTCCTTTCATTTAACTCAAAAATATATCTATTATTAGGTTCCAATTTTGGTTAGCTAGTTTCAAAAGACATTAAAGGTATAATACTAAACTACCTTAAATATGAACAAGAAAGCATGGAAACAGCTCACTTTAAGAATACTGAATAAATTTATGAGATGAAAATGAGCAATACACTACAAATATACTGTGTGACTATTATTGCAAAGTAATCTCTCTTGAAAGCTCACTATACTTTTCCTTTATTTATTGAAAGTCGACAAAAAAAATGTGTTAAATTCATGCAAAAAGTAATTCAAGCAAAGAAAGTTGAAAGACTAGTTTATTCAGAGAGCTAAAAAAAACAGATAATATCATTATTACTCAGCATTAAAAATACAGGAACTCATATACCCTAGATGTGATTATTATATACTGAATACCTGTATCAAAATACAATATCTCAGGCTGGGCACAGTGGCTTATGCCTATAATCCCAGAACTTTGAGAACCCAAGGCGGGCACATCACTTGAGGTCAAGAGTTCAAGGCCAGCCTGGCCAGCATGGTGAAACCCCATCTCTACTAAAAATACAAAAAGTTAGTCAGGCGTGGTAGCAGGCACCTATAATCCTAGCTACTTGGGGGGTTGAGGCTCAAGAATTGCTTGAACCCAGGAGGCACAGGTTGCGGAGAGCCGAGATGGCACCACTGCACTCCAGCCTGGGTGACGGAGTGAGACTCTGACTCAAACAAACAAACTATATATATATATATAAAATATCTCCTGTATTTAACTGTATCTACTATGTACCCATAAAAATTAAATATTAAAAAAATACAGGAAAAGAAAGTTACTCAATTCAGTCCTTTTGAAACAGTTGTATTAAGGATAGATAAGATAGATATGATACTGAAGCAGGAGTTATTTCTTCACATTCATTCAGTATCACATACTAATGGCAGAAAATTACCATACTTCATGGTTACTTCTAAAGTTAACACTGCCTGAGTGCAGTGGCTCATGCCTGTAATTCCAGCACTTTCAGAGGAGGATAGCTTGAGCCCAGGAGTTCAAGACCATAATGGGCAACACAGCAAGACCCTGTCTCTACAAAAATTTAAAAAAATTAGCTGGGCATGGTGAGACATGACTAGTCTCAGCTACTTGGGAGGTTTCGACAGAAGGATCACTTGAGCCCAGGTGTTCAGTTCAAGGGTACAGTAAGCTATGATGACACCACTGCACTACAGCCTGGCAAAAGAGCGAGACTGTCTCCAAAATAAGGAAAAAAGTTAACATTAAAACCTTTAAGTGTATTTGTTACAATACAAATTTTACTATTTAAAATACATACTTTAAGATGCATTATTGAGCAAGTAAAAAATAAACTTGATTCCCTTGAGGTAATGACCCAAGTAGCATAAGACACACACACAAAAATCTCCAAATCACTATATGAACATTTTCTTTGAGTTAGGCAAATATTAATCAAGTCCCCATTCTGTACCAGAAACTTCCCTATGCTCTAGAGAGGTAGGATCAAAGACTATCCCAATAACAAAAGGGCTCAGTCTATTAACTTGCCAATAAACATAAGAATTCACTTTGAAATATAAAATTATTAAAGTACTACTCATATTTCTTAGAAAGAAACAGCCTACATTAATCCAAAAATATATAAAAATTGATAAGCTCCTGCTCATTGAGTACTTTTTAGAAGCCACCTATCAGCAAAGCTATGGGTTATGAAGAGTCTACATCTAACTCAGGTTCTCATTCACGGAAAAAAATAGGTCTATCCTGAAAGATGAAGAAAGTGAACATTGTCTGAAGAGCTGATATAAATCACGCATTTGTCATTCTGAGTAAATATTTTGATAGATTAATATATAATTATCACGTTAGTTAACATATATACCCATACTGCTTAAATATGTAATCTGTTCAAACTAACAGAAGACTTCCACTTACTTTCTTATGACTTCTAAGCACTGAAGGTGTAACAAAGGCCTTATTACATAGCTCACACCTATACTTCTTGTGTCTTTCATGAACCACCTGGACATGAACATTTAATGTATCCTTCCTCTTAAAGGTAGCATCGCAGTGATGGCACTTGAAAGTCCTCTCACCTTAGAAACAAAGAGAAACATTTAAGAAGCAATAGGAGGGTCCTATTAATTTCCTCCCATGTATGCCAGACTTAGTTGCTTTCTCCAAAATGTTGGCTTTGTAGCTCTAAGAATGTAACTTTTTATTTTTTACAACAAATTCCAGTTCCATTATTTGCTAATTCACTGTGTGACCAGGCAGAAGTCCTTTCATCTTACATTTCAGTCTTCTCAACTGGAAAATGTGGGGACTGAATTAGCAAAATTCTCAAAGTTACCATGAACATTTTTTTAAAGTATATACTTCTAAAGCAGGGGCTGGGATTTGAGGTAAATAGACTCCAGTGACACAAGGCCTCTGTCAAGCGAGGTGAGTTGCCTTTGGGCCCCTCCCAAAGTCCCCTCAAATCCCACCACTGTCCCTATAAACTCCTGTGAATAGATAATAGGCAGAACTGGATCGTAGGTAGACAGCTGAGGAGGAAAGCCTCTGAGGGCAGAGGGTGTGCATCAGAGCTCAGGTCCTCCCATTCTGGGAGAGGGAAAGGGTTACAACGCCCCTGCTTCCTCAGTACCGACTCAGGAACCTGGACTGGAGGCTCCCTGATTCAGCCCGTGGGCAGTTGTAAAAAGTCTCCAAGGCTTTGAGGGATGGGGGTCTTTCAGAGAGGAATTAAATTGGGATAGGAGGATGAAGACTAGCAGCCACCCTGGGTATTTCACTTTCTTCTCATTATCCAGCCTAGGGCTGAAGGGAAAACAACCTCAGAAACTATATATAGAAATCTTATGGTACTTTCTAACTTTCATACAATGCTATTTTTATAGTTCTTCTTAACACATAGGCCTAAGTTTTAGTGGCCATTTTAAATACAATTTCAGCAATGAATGTGTGCAATTAGAACACAATGTTTAATAACAATACAGTATAAAATGTATGTAGTATGTGACTATATAAATAAGACAGACTAGTATTTGAATATAATTTCCCTTTTTAGAAAACAATCATATTAGCATAGATTCCCATATTGTATTGATAACAAGGCAAAATTAAGAATAATTAAATTTCTGTATCTAAATAAGATATTATCTCAATTTTAGCCAAGCTCTTCTAAATTCCTTCCATCATAACTAGCACTAAATTTAGAAATGTGAAGACTATTATTTCTTCACATGAAAGGAAGGAAGAAAGGAAGGGAGGGAGGGACAAAAAGAAAGAGAAAAGGAAAAGAAAAATTACCTTCTCCTTGTCTTTCTAAATAGAATTATCCCTCTCTAACTTAAAGTCTCTTAGAGTCCTTTTGAAATTTAATGTCTGAAACAAAGTCACATCCATACAATGCATGAACTATGTGGATTCTGAGAGCTTGGTTTTTTGTGTGTTTTTGTTGCAGAGTATTATTCTTATACACTACTTTATCTTTATTCTTTTCGTTTTATTTAAACATTCTGTTTGTATAAGATGTATAATCAGTGATAGAATAAGGAAATATCAGTTGATATAAGACTGTAAACATTAATGTTAATATCAAATCTATTCAGGTACTGAAAGAGATTTTTTTAAAAAACCTCTAAGATTGCTCCTATCAAGGCATTTTCATTAAACTATCATGTGAATAAAAATGTTGGTCCCTGTACAAAATCTCATCAAGCTATAGCAAGGAAGTCCTTACCTTTCTTCTTTCATACTTTAATTGCAGATTTCTTTGTGTTAAATTTATCAGATTTTTTCCCTATCTTAGTACCTACAAGCTAGCCAGCAACTTGTCTTTTGGTTTTCAGCATATTGGGAAATAGCAATAATTTCCAAAATTATTACAAGTTATTCTTCACATTTTGAGCCAGAAAGCTGATGGAAGTTTCTAACAATAGCTTTCATATTTTAAAGTTAAATAAATGGGTTTTAATTTTCATATTTCATAAGACATAGTATTTTGTCCTCTCTATTTTAGCCATTTCTGGTTTTCCCATTCTTTTCACTAACTGATATCTAACTTTATTTCCCTTAAATAACTCATTTACTCACTCAGTTATCAAAGTTGATTTTCCTGGCCAAATGTCACGATGCATCTTCATAAAGCCTGTGATTAATGTGCTGATCAACATCATATTAAATACATACTCCACAGCACAGTCTACACATAGTCACTTTAATCCTATTTCTCAAGTGAATGAGAACCAAAAAACTGAAAGCAAAGGTGGTAGATTACTTCTGTTAAGAATTCCCTGCTGTTATTAGAAATAAAATTTCATCATTCCCAAGCAAAATTTCCCAAGCATCAAGTCAAATTTAGCCATATTTCAATAGTATGAATGAGGTTTACTTGTCCAAATCTCTATTCTAACATTCATTCATCTCATAACAGTTATTTTTCTAAATCAAACTGGTAATGAGCTACAATAGAAATTCCTGCAATTGCACAACAAATTTTATTTTTGAACACATAGTTCTTTTTAATAAGAAAAATGGTATGTTGTGCTAATAACTTCTTTAGACCTGTGAGCCGAATGCAGAATGGCCTGAGAGCATAACACTGCCTTTTTTTTTACAGGAAGCAGATTGCATTTCATCAGAATCATTACCACTCAATACTTATTTTAAGAAATCTTAGTATATTCATTATTTTGCATTTTAAACACTTGATCAGAGGAAATTTCTCCAAGATACTGCCTCTGTATAACCAACTGTCAAAATTAATTATTTTTTCTTTCCTCAGGAATATTAAAAGTTTAAGCAGCAATAGGAACTTCATGTGTATAGAGGATTTTCTACTGATTAAGCTAATTAACTTAAAAGTAAGAAGTGTAAATATTACCCATGGTACACAATTTTTCCATTAATTTTAGATATAGTATTGTAGTAAGTTTCTGGCTACTTCAGCATCTAAACAGAGAATCCACTTTAAAACTCAGCTTGGCAATAACACGTTCTTCTCAATAAAGGGATATCCTTTAGTGATATAACTGGACATTCTGTGGTGTTGTAAAAAGAGCTCTGAGTGTAGGCATTAGACTTTCATGGTGCGTATGTATGAAACTTAATCAGAAAGAAAAAGAATGTGACTGCAAAAAAAAGAAATCTGAGACAGTAGCAAGTAGGAAACGCACCTCATGGTGTGCATGTATAAAATTAATCCAAAAGAAAAAAATTGCCTCTGACAAAAGAAGAAATCTCAGGCAGTGGTTAAGTATGAAAAGCACCTATCAGGGACCTGTTTGCTACTCCTTGTGCTGTGAAATCTTGAGTATGTCATGGTGCTTTGGAGCCTCAATATTTTGTATCCCCCTCAAATTAAGGTGTCAGATTAGATGTGCACTCTGATCCTTTACAACTTGAAAAGTTTGTGAGCTCATAAAACGATGCCAGATATCTGCATATTTTAAAGAGTCTGACATGTTTTCTTAATCATTATATTTGAAAGGAAACAAAATCATGTGTCAAAACAAAACTCAAAGATGTCTTCCTGAATATGGAAACTGCTTTTATATACAAACTTTAAATAATGGGAAGAAATTATAGAAAATAAAATATCTCATAAAATAATATTACTGTGGAAAAATAAAGCAAATATAAAGCGAAAAAAGGTGAAAGGCAGAATTTTTGGTCTTTCTTATGTTTAAAGTCAGATTATATAAATACTTATAGGCACACCTCTGGGATGTCTACATTCTCAAAGGTTAAAACAACAAAGTATGAGATAATTCCTTATATTCTCAACTGCCTGAATCGTGACTTACTGTTATGTATTAGCAGGTGTCTCTGCAAAGAAAATGGGGTCCGGAACAAAGCTTTGCATTCTTCACATTGGAACGGTCTCTCCTCAGAGTGGGTCTGCAGAGGAAAGACACTGAGTCAGGAGGATCTAGAATCAACCAGTCATTACAATGAACGAGTGGAGCTTGGATTCATGATGCGAAAGAGGAAAGAAGGGAAGGTGGACAGTATCTGTTTCTTCTAGTGCCATTCTTCCACCATAAAATTGTAAAGACAAATGTGCTGCGTTTGCAAGAGGAAAAATAACTTTCGAATGCTCACAATAATTATTAACTTGACAAATAGTAAAAAAAAAAAATTATTCCTATTATCTCAAACTGCTAATCTGAATACACACTGAGATTTCTCAGGGCGTACTTTGTAGTGAAACTGTATGTACTTTCTCTGAAAACTAAGCCTCCTCTATCCCTGGCCAGGCTTTTACTCTGCTGGTACAATATTTGCAACACAGATAAAATAAATTACTAAAAGAGAAATTGTTTTCACCCTTTTCTCTCAACTTCACTGAATCAGTTCAAATAATTTTAGTCCTAGGTGCTGCTTTTCCCCTAAATTACACTAGAGCACTTATTCATGTTATAATTAACCCTAATTAACATTCATTAAATATTTAATTTGTGTCAAGTGCTATTCTAAACACTTTACATAAATCATTTCACTTAATTACAACAGTAACTGGATTAATAAAACACTATTACTGACTCCAGTTTACAAATGATAAAACTAAGGCTCAAAAAGTTGCAGTAACTTGTGAAGGTCAAACAGCATAGATTCCCCAAACAATATTAAGCGCCCAGGTACATAAGAAACAAAAATATACTGACAAACAAGGAACAATGAAATGCCAGTAACTAGATCTAAAATTCAAAAACAAAACCAAAACAAAACAGCAAACACTGCTCACTCCACCTCTTTTACATTACACATCAGTATAAACCCATTTGGCAAAAATCAGTAAATAAAATCTTATTCTACTATAGATGGCATGATAATAATTCTCATAAATGCTAAAAAGTCAAAAATTAAACTATTATCTCATATTACATAAAAAAATCATATAACTGATGGGTTTTTATAATACATGTGACAAAAACAAAAAAAGTAATTTAAAGAAAAGTCACTTTATTTATAGCCTATTAATTTATATATTTTCTTAGTTTAGCAGACATAATATTAAACATACAAGCATAACCTATTAGCATAATGTTGGTGAGAAAGACATTTTCATGTTTGGTTTTAGTTGTGAAAGATATAGAGAAAGCATGAAAGAACAGATATTTAAGATTAGTCAGGATAAATGACAGATAATCTAATGTGCTATTTAGCCAAAGAAATTAAAACGACAGCATGGAAATACATAGATTAATAAAACAGAAAAACAAGTAGGTCTCTCGCACTACATAAAATACGTGAACATTTAGTACAGGAGAAATATGGCATTTAAAATTGGTGGGAAAAGAGTAGAAAGTTTAGTAAATGGCTTTGAGGCAAACATCCAGATATTCAGGAAAAAGTAATGTTGGATCTACTACTCACCTCTTACAATAAGATAAACTGCAAATCAATTCAGGTATTTTTCTTAAAATGAGGAATAACACTTTAAGTGTACTAGAAGAAAATCTGAGTAAATTTTTAAATAACTTTTGAGTCCGGAAAGGCTTTCCAAGCAAGGTAAACCAGACATTGAAATGACAGAAATAAATAAACTTAAAGCTGCAAAGCAAAAATCTTTGATGACAAAATAAATATCTGCAACATAAAACAAAAGCGTCATGTTGCTAATATAAGAAGTTATGGCATCTTAATAAGAAAAGATGAAAATGGACAAAACGACTCCCTTCCAAATAGCACTCCTAAAATTTCATTCATCACTTTATTTTATGCCAGGTCTACGCTATGCGTTTCACGCCTCTACTAGCAAGTCCTATTTTAGATGCTGAGCCTATAGCCATGAATGAAAAGACAACATCCCTGCTATCATGAAGCTTTTACACTAGCAGAGGAGAAGGACAATAAACAAATGAAAAAGTATGTAGTATATTAGGAAGGGATAAATGTGATGGAGAAAAATAAAGCAAGAAAGAAGACAGCAAATATTTCAGAGAATGGGGTAGCAATTTTAAATAGGTGGTCAAGAAAATTCTAGCTGAGAAGGTGACCTACGAGATAAGATCTGATGGATATGAGGGAGCAAGGGTGGGTATTTGGGTGACCTAGGCAGGAAACATCACGGAAGCCAGCATGGTTGGAGCCATGTGAAAGGGGCAGAGAAGTGGGGAGATGCAGTCAGAAGAATGGGAGAAGTAGAGGAGGAGAAGCAAATCGTGTATGGCCTGGCTAGCCAGTGCAGGAATTTTATCTTTTATTCTAAGAGAGATATAACTTTCTGCAGGATTTTGAGCAGATGAGGCACACAATTCACCTGACATTTAACAGGATGCCATGATGGCTGTGTTGACAACAAAATGTAGGGGAAAACAGAAAGCAGAGAAGCAACAGCAATGCAGCAGGAGAGAGATAATTAGAGCTTATCCAGGGTGGTAGCCACAGTTGTGAAGAGAAGTAATAGCGTTCTAAATATCTTCTGAAAGTGAACAGGTTTTGAGAAAGTACCTGGATATGAAGCATGAGACACAAAAAGAAGGAGGCAAGCATGACTCCAAGATTTGTGATCTGAGCAATGCAATGATGGATTAGTCACTAACAGATATGCAGAAGAGCATCAAGAAACAAGTTTGAGTAAAACATCAGGGGTTCAATTTTGGACAAGTTCAAATAAATATTACGAGATGTCTAGCATTACAGGTACTTGAATATTTCAAGTCTGGATAATAAGGTATAAGATGGAGATGTCAGATTACATATGGTATCAATATTTAAGGCCATGAATATGATAAAAGAATGAAAAATTAAAAATAAAAATACTATCTGTGACTAATCAAACTGCCAAAGATGAAGATGATGGATACCATTCAGTGTTGACTAAAGAGTAAAAACAGGCAATCCCACATACTGTAATTGGGAATAAAAATTTTCTGCATAACAATGTGGTTCTACGTACCAAAATGACAAATGTGCACATCCCTTGACTAATCAATTCCCTTTACAGAAATACAACTGACAAATTTTTGCACAAACTACTTTTTTTAAATAAAAAGAAAATTCCTAAATGTCCATAAAAAGACATAAACCTGGTTAACTAAACTGTAGTAGATATTATAATTATATATTTGTTTTCTTAGATATGAAAAGTCATGCATATCGTTCTTTAGGTGACAAAAGCAGAATGCAAAACATAATATAAAGAATACCATTTAAGCCGCATACATATAGACACATAGAATGGAGTCTAGGAAGACATTCTACAAAACATTGAGGAGGGTTTTTATAGGAAAGACAGTGATATTTGACAGAATGTTTGCTTTCTTCTTTATACTTTGCTGCTTGGATTTTCTACAAAACAATAAGTAGAAAGCATTATCATAAAAAGGTAGAAACTATTTTGTTTTTAGAGCATCCAGGTTGGAATACAGGGTTGCTCCCATCTTCTAAAAATACTATATTCCTCCCTAATTCATTTTTTCTCTTTCCAAATTCGGGACATAACATGACTTAAGTGAACATGACTTAAGTTGCTTAATTATGAAAGAACCTGGGATAGCATAATGCCTTTTAACTATGTTTAACCAAAGCCACAACATCTAGATATTGGCCTAAAGCCAATGGCATATTTTAAGTAGTAAGATGTCTGTACATAGCCAGGTGAATAAATACTTTTGTCAAGAAGGATGCCAATGCCACCATCTGGGTTGGGATGGCAGAAAACCCATGCATTCAACCAACTGGAAGACATTGAGAAGCCACCTAATTTAAGCAAGGCACAGTAAGATGCTTGCCTGTTGCAAATAGAGAACTTCTGTCTCCAAGATATATTTTACAAGTATCAGATGAAATTAAGCTTTTTTAAAGGTGCTTCTCCTTCATTTTTTCACCTCTAAAGAATGCCAAGCTTTTCACTGATTTGTTGATCAAATGATACTTAATAACCCTACGATTTTCTGTAGAACATCCCATTTGTATGCCAAGTCACTGATGACACCAACATCTGCCAATGTAACAAATGAACTAGTCCATGAACAAGTACTATGAAATATATCTTTTTATATACCAACACTTTTGCAGATATAAAAAATACATAAAATCTGTGGCACTATTTATAACACCTACTAGAATGTCTCAAAAATGCTTCAGAAGGTTTCTGGCATAATGTACATTATTTATTAATACATTTCTAGCCACACAGATCAAATATTAATTCCATGAGAATAAAATGAAAGTGAGGACCATTTACAATTAAAGGACCATTTATAATTAAAAATTATACACTGACTATCAACAATATATATTACTCCATGGTAAAAGTATTTCTTGGTAATGGTATTTCTTCTTTGGGATATGTGCAAACCAATAAAACTACATTAAAATTAGAAGAAACAACTAAAGATAAAATAAATTTGGAGAAAATATTCTAGAGGTATGTTTGCTAGAATGATTATTTTTATAGAGTTTTATTATTGAAGACTCAGATTTCATGTCATAGCACATTACCATCCCAGTGGGCCACACAATAAAGCTAAAGCTACATAAAATACATGTCATCTGGATGTTTACAAGCTCTGTGGATTAAATTTTTACTGTCAAATTTATAACTGGCTTCTTGAAAAGTACTCCTCCTCACAAAAATAAATTGAAACTGGAGAGATATTGAAGAAGTCAGTTACTTTAAGCTCAGTAGAGAAATGAGTAGCTCACTCCACACAGAGAAGTTAAAAGCATGAAATTTAGGTGATGTCCCTACATAACTATAGTCTTGCAGAGCCAAGTCCAACCTTCCCACTGCTTCAAAGCCACAAATCCATCAGTACAAAGCCACAATGCCAGGGAGCCAACTACTGAGTCCCCACAATCCTGATTAGGGCAAAGGGAAGTTGCTAAGAGAAGAAATAACCACAGATTTTCAGATGAAGCTATGGAAGGTAGTAACATAGATTCCAAGTTAGGAAACTTTCCCCTCAACAACACTGGTAAGAGCCATAACTCATGTCTCTAATTAAGGATGCTACTCACAAACACTGCTTTGAACAAACACATGACCTCCTAGGCTGGCTGACTTGACCATTAACTGAAAAGTTAAGCCTTTTTACAACAGCTACCACTTATTACAGCTAACTTAGAGCGTGCTGAACAAGTGTATTCTCTCCTCTACAATGCAGCTCCTGAAATAGATGGAAATGACAACCGTGTGGCTTCACAGAACTATCCAGATAACATACACCTGTAGCTTCACTCATGAAGATACAGTTTTCACACTCATCACAGTTATTGTACAGGAGAATTTTCTGCATAAAAATAGGCAGCCTAATATAAATAACTCATATGTAACAACTCTCAGTAACTATACTAGCTCCTCTAATAGATAACTTGTTTTCTAGGCAGGATGGCTAAAGAAATTGGTAATTTTTTTAAATTGAGATTTATGTACCATCTATAAAGAAATACGTAAAGATTCCTAAAGTTCAAAGAGACAAACAACAAGAGAGCAATTTTAGTCCTATGAAAAAAATCACGTTCTATAAATATTAAAGACAGTTCCTGAATAGGACATAGTTTTCTACATAACATAAATCTGTAGAATTTTTACGGATACTAAAATGGTAATAGGATTCCAAATATTTGGTGAATATTGGGTCAGGCAAGATAAATAAAAAAACAGGTGGATGGACAGTTAGATTTAGCCAAGCGTGGTGGTGTGCACTACTCGGGAGGCTGAGGTGGAAGACTGCTTGAGCCTGGGAGGTGGAGGCTGCAGTGAGTGGAGATCGTGCCACTGCACTCCAGCCTGGGTGATAGAGCAAGACCATGTCAAAAAAAAAAAACGAAAAACACACACATACAATTTTAATCATCACTGATAAACTGTAATGAGAATCGCTTTTTAATTCTCAGACTGAAAATAGAAGACTAACAAAATGAAATGCTGGTGAAGAGTAAAAGGGCATTTTATATACTGTTAAGAGAAAGCAGAGCTTTTCAGAAGGCAATGGGTAGGAGCATCTAAACATAAAGTAGACTTCCTATTTGACCCAGAAATTCCACACCTGATATCTATGCACAAAAATACTCTTAGCATAGTTATAAAGTTTTATATAAAAGGATGTTCACTGCACTATTGTTCAAAATAGCAGTGGTTACAAAAAAAAAGGGCAGATTTATATGAACTAACATAAACCTCCCTGCAAATCATATGTTAAAGCAAAGAAGTAGGTTCCTGAATGATACATATGTGTCATGGTACCAGTTACTTTTAAATATACTTATCTCCCAGATGGGCAGCTGGAACTCTGTTCTTCTCCAAACTCACCTAAAAGAACTTCCTCTTACACAAAAACATTAGTGTGAAATGCAAATGTTACTAAAGATTTTACAAGAGATATGAAAGAGGTGCCTTCTATGGTAGAATACTTCCCTTGAAAACTTCCTGTCTGATCTAATACTTTGAAATCTCTTCTCAGCCTCAGGACACTGAGTGACATCTCATTCTCTCTTTTCGATTCCAATGCCCACCTTTTCCAATTCTTACCCTCAACCCCTGGCTCTGCCACCCAACCACCACCAACTCTCACTGCTATGGACTCAATGTTTGTGTCCCACCAAAATTCATATGTTGTGTCTTAACCCCCAGTGTGATGGTATTAGGAGGTGGGACCTCTAGGAAGTAATTAGGTTCTAAGGGTGGATGCTTTGTGAACTGTATTAGTGCCCTTATCAGAAGAGATAGGAGAGCTTACACTCCCTTTTTCTCCCTCATGTGAGGACACAAGAAGACAGTCATCTGCAAACCAGGAAGTGGGCCCTCACTAGATACTAGATTTGCCAGCACCTTGATCTTACATTATCCAGCCTCCAGAACTGTGAGAAATAAATATTTGTTGTTTAAACCACCCAGCCCAAGGTATTTTGTTATAGCAGCTTAAACTGAAGACACTCACCATCTCATCTCTAATCTTCTATGTGCAAACCCATTACAAACTGTGACCGAAAGTATGTCAAAGGCATTATAATAAAGATAAAAATTGTGTTTTCCTCAGTCTACAAAATATACTCCAGTTAGGATCATTGGCCTTCATATATATTGGTACATGTGGTAATAATTAACAAAAAATTGTACAAATAATGTGTACAGTTTTTACTATATTGAGGAAAGTCACTCCACTGGTGCGGGGACTGAAACCATGACAGGCAGGAGAAGGTAGCTGTTGGGAAGGTTCGCAACTCGAGTTCCAAAACTGACTACCAGACACGCATGTATGATTTTAAAGTTATTTTCATAAGATATCTACTAAAAAGGCAAGGAATATTGGAACCCCTGTTTACTGTTGGTTGAAATGTAAATTAGCATATCCATTATAGAAAACAGTATGGAAGTTTCTGAAAAAGTTAAAAATAGGACTACCATATGATCCAGCAGTCCCACTTCTGGGTACATCTTCAAAGAAAGTGAAATCAGTTTGTCAAAGAGACACCTACACTCTCATGTTCATTGCGTAAAAGCCAGGATATAAAAACAACCTAAGAGTCCATTGACAGATGAATGGATAAAGAAAATGTGGTATATAGACACAATGTAATACTATCCAGCCTTAAAAAAGAAAGAAATCCTGTCATTTTTGGCAACATTAATGAACATGGAGGACATTATGATAAGTGAAATAAGCCAGGCACAGAAAGACAAATACTGCATGATCTCACTTACATGTGGAATCTAAAAAGGCTGAACACACAGAAGCAGAGAGTAGAATGGTGGTTGCCAGGAAGTAGGAGTAGAGGTAAGGGGCAGGGGAAGGGAGGAATGGGAAGATGTTGGTCAACGGATACAAAGTTTCAGTTACACAGGATAAGTAAGTTCTAGAGATGTATACTACAGCAGGGGATTCCCAACCCTGCTACAGCAGGATTACCCAACCCCACAATATCAGCACATAGCCTGTTAGGAACCAGGCCACACAGCAGGAGGTGAGTAGTGGGCAAGTGAGTGAAGCTTCATCTGTATTTACAGCCACTCCCCATCACTCACATTACCACCTGAGCCCCACCTCCTGCCAGATCAGTGGCGGCATTAGATTCTCACAGGAGCACGAATCCTATTGTGAAATGTGCACACAAGGGATCTAGGTTGCATGCTCCTTATGAGAATCTAATGCCTGATGATCTGTCACTGTCTCTCATCATCCCTAGATGGGACCATCTAGTTCCAGGAAAACAAGCTGAGGGCTCCCACTGATTCTACATTATGGTGAGTTGTATAATTATTTCATTACATTTTACAATGTAACAATAATAGAAATAAAGTGCATAATAAATATAATGCACTTGAATCATTCTGAAACCATCCCCCACCCAACACTGGTCCTGGCATCAAGAAAGTTGGGGACCACTGTAGTATAGCATTGTGGCTACATTTAGTAATAATGTATTGTATACTTGAAGATTGCTAAGAAAGTAGATCTTCTTCATTGTATTTATTTATTTTAATTGACAAATAAAAATTGTATCTACATGGTGTATGACATAATGTTTAGTGAAATGGCTAAATCAAGCTAATTAACATATCCATTATTTCACATGCTTATCCTTTTTCTGTAGTGAGAGCACTTAAAATTAACAGAGTAGATTTTGGATATTTTAACTACAAAAAAGATAACATGTGTGAGTAATGAATACATTAATTAGGTGGTAATCATCTCACAATGTGTGTGTATATATATATAAACATTACATTGTACACCATAAACATACAAATTTCACTTGTCGTTATGCTTCAATAAAGAAAAAATATAAGTAAAAAATATTGTTTTAAATTGTACATTGCTATCTCATCATCCACTTAAGAAAAAGAACAATTAAAATAAGGCAAGCAATTTGCCATTAGCTAAATAAACTTTAGATAATGACCTGTATCTGTGGTTCCTTCTGTCAGATTCAAATCCTGCATGTCCCTCATAATGTGCGCAGCTCATTGTGAATGTGCTTCTAGCATACAAAGATAGGTGATTTTGTACAATATAGCAACACCTTAAATGAATGGGTACTACCTCTCCTGCAGCATCACTGAAGAGTAATCTGATGCAAAAGCTAAAGGAAAGAGTGGCTGTGCTCTAACTGTTGAGTGAACATCACTCAGTCTTCAAGATGACATCTTTCCAGGAAATTTTCAAGAACTTTTTTTTTTACTATGTTAAATTTACACCATATGTTTGGTTTTAGATTCTAATCCATGATATTTTTAGAGAGAAACTTGTTACTTTCTTTAAGGTCTAATAAAATTTATACCAGGCAAAGAGTGAACTGTATTGCCTTTTAAATTGCTTGACTATGACCAAATAAATAATTCTGACTCCAAAATTTAACACACACACACACAGACACACACACACACAAACACACACACAAGCACACACACAAGCACACACAAACACATGTATTATTTTATTGAATGACCCTTTATATTTTCTATTCATTTTTTTTTTTTTTTAAAGACGGAGTTTCGCTCTGTCGTTTAGGCTGGAGTGCAGTAGCACAGTCTTGGCTCACTGCAACCTCCACCTCCCGGATTCAAGTGATTCTCCTGCCTCAGCCTCCTGAGTAGCTGGGACTACAAGCATGCATCACGACACCTGGCTAATTTTTTTGTATTTTTAGTAGACATGGCATTTCGCCATGTTGGCCAGGCTGGTCTCGAACTCCGGACCTCAGTGGATCCACCCACTTCGTCCTCCCAAAGTGCTGGGATTAAAGGCATGAGCCACCACACCCAGCCTTCTATTCTATTTTTTAATGGCCAGTCATCACTCAGTAAATTGATTTCAAGACCTACACAGCAGTCATGGCCCAGAATTTGAAAAAGACTTGATGAGACATTAAGGCCCAGTGGAATTATTCCAGGAGAAGTTGTGACTAGATTTCCTCATAAGCCTCTAAAGTTTCATCTCTGGAAGGCTAAGTAAAGGGTCAGGAAAAAAGATCCTTTTTTTGAATAGACACACACCTGTCCCCTAGGAGCTTGTTTGTGACTTCATGAGGGCAAAACCCCTCCATACTCACTTCCGTCATCAAGTAAGTAGTGCCAGCTCTAGGATCCAAGATGGTTCAGTACATCTAAACATGTATCCTACAGCAGGAGGAGGGAAGCACTGTACAACTTACCCAAATTTTGCTTTGCATTATATATGACAGGGAACACAATGGAGGGTGAAGAATAATTGAACGGTTTCTGTCTCCTCTGGCTCTGAAACGCTGGTTCAATTTTGATTTAAAGAATCAAAGTATATGTGAATTGAGATAAATGAGATTTTTTAGCTAGATCCTAAAATACAACTGTAATTCAGATCAAATGATTGTCAGAAAAAATGAAGAAGAAAAGGTAACCTATTGAACCCACATAACTGGAAAGATGATGAAATAAATGAGTAACTAAATTTTCAAAATAAAAACCACCCCTTCAAAATTTCTCTATATGCTGGCCAGGCACTGTGGCTCTCGCCTGTAATCCCAGCACTTCGGGAGGCCGAAGCAGGCAGATTGCTTGAGGTCAGGAGTTCTAGACCAGCCTGGCCAATAGGGTGAAACTCTGTCTCTATTAAAAATACAAAAATTAGCCAGGCATGGTGGCACACGCCTGTAGTCCCAGCTACTTGGAAGGCTGAGACACAAGAATCACTTGAACCTGGGAGGCAGAGATTGCAGTGAGCCAAGATTGCGCCACTGCACTCCAGCCTGAGTGACAGAGTGAGACTCTATTTCAAAAAATAAAAATAAATAAAATTTCTGTATACGCTATCATACTCACAATGAAAAATAATATTCCATTTTTCAAGCAAGTCTAAATGTTAAGAAAGAACCAACCCAAAATAACTCAAATAAGTATAATAAAAATGTATACATTATATTCTCAAAAAACAAAAGAATAATTAATTAATTTAAAGTAATAACCCTTGAGCATACTAAAAGATAAAGATCACACTGACTTTTAACGTTTTTTTCTGATTTCTGTGGAATATCCTTACTTTTATGTTTCCCAAATAGCCACTAATGATTATGATGGAAGAAAAGGTTTATCTTCTGTTTTTACATGATTCTTGGAGAATATTTCAGGTATTTTCATGTAACAATGCCAAATATATGCTAGGATCATAACACAGTAAGGAATACACTTGTCTAGTGCAGAAGGATTGAATGTGCTTTCCAGTTTGGAAATTACAGGCATCATTGTTTCTATGCTTCCCAATACATCATTATTACTTTTATATGATTTATGGCTTAAAGTATGAGAGATGGTGCAAAGATCCTGTGCCAAATTCCCATATGGCATATAACATGAGCCAAACTGTGAAAAACTCATAAATGCGGATAGATCAGTTTCATCAAAGAAAGGAATAAGAGGGTTCCAGAGACTAAACAGGAACTAGCCAGATAATTTTTTACAGTCATGTAATTCCAAAGCAGCAGTAATGAATGCAGTCCTGCCCCGAATGTACAATGCTTGAGGTAAACAGTAAGGAAGAAATTAGGCAAAGACAATTTAAGACACTATAATCAACGCTGTTTATTCTTTGGTAAATCTGCCTTTTTCTTTCTATTTTTGGGCTAAAGTTGAAATTGGTATCATAATTTTTAAATGATTTCAAAAGAGATAAAATGAAGTCTTTGGAAGTATCCCATAAATATTATAATAATTATAATCCCCATAGAGTATAATAACTGAAAAATAACAAATTATTTTTAAAATATCATATACATGTTATTTAACAGCATGCTATAATAGATCAACTAAAATCAATAAGCAAGTATTTTGTATTTCACAAAAATGTTTTTACATGCATTTCTAAGATGTTGAATATCTTTGGACAAATTTCCTGAATTCAATTCAAGCATGATGTATTATCTACATGACACATTCTGAAACAAGAACTTGAGCAAAGGTAAAGTATAAGAAATGTAAACCAAAATCAACAGAAGAAACTAGGACATTATATTAATAACTTGAAGAGAAAGAGGAAGGTAGAGAGGTCACACAGAAGGAAGGCAAATATTTAGTTGTTTTAGATATGGTTAATGCAGATAAAAGGATAAAAAGCTGGAGAAGTAGGCTGAGGTCATGACGTAGAGAACTCTGAATGACAGGTGAAGGTGTACATACTATTACATATGTAGGCACTGGCAATCTACTTTTAATATTAGAGTATGAGAGTGATATACCAGAGTGATGTTTTGGGATGATTTGCCTCGTAGGATGGATTGCAGCAGGAAGTGATAAGCCTAATTAGATGAGTATTAAAGGAATCCAGAGGAGAAATAATCAGGATGTTGGAATGGTAAAGGAAGGGATGACTGTGAAAGTGATGAGATAATGTGAAGGGTAGAGTCTTTATATTTGGCTTCTAATTTTATAAAGGGACCAATACTGAATAAAGAGACTAGGATAATTACACGCTTTTGTCATTAAGAGAAAGAGGAAACTCCAAAAGAGAAGCTATCTTTGGCAAAGAGAATGAAAAAACCATTCTGGGGCATGCTGAATTCATTATGTCGAAAAGATGCCCAGTTATAAATGTGAGTCTGAAACTTGGGATTAAAGAAAATAAATCATTTGGAATTCATCAGTATGGCGTTGATAGCAGAAGTCATGGATGTAGTTGACATTTCTTAAGGAGAGAGAACACAGAAGAGGTTCACAGGCAAAGGATCCAGAATAACCTCCTGAGGGGAAAGGAAGTCAAAAATGTTCAGAGAAATTGGCAGAAGACCTAGCAGAGCAAACTACAAGGATCCCAAGGATGAAGAGAATTTCAAAAAGCTAATGTAAATAAAAACATCAAAGTTTATGGAAAGAAGGAAGAGAATAAAGACTTCGCAATTAGTAAACCCCATAAAATTAATCTAATAGCGGTGTTAAGAAAAACTAGGCAGTCTGCTTATAAGGACAGTTTCAAAAGAGAATGGAAGACAGGAAGGAGGCTGTGAGGGGTTGTGGCCCAGGTGAGTGATCTTCTCTAGTTGTTGCATTATGTACAGTAGGCCCCAGATGTACAAAAGCTTCATCAAAAGATAAAAATTGAAAATCACAGCAGCAAATTCATAAAAAATAATAATAATATTAATAAGCTTTTACCTTCTTATGATTCTTGTAAACATTTCTGTGGGCAAATCCCTTTCCACAAAGTTTGCATTTGTAAGGTTTGTCTTCGCTGTGTATTACTTTGTGAGCACCCACTTGATCAAGCCTCTTGAAAGACTTATTACAAATCTCGCAGTTATAGGGTCGTTTTTCTATTAAAAAAAATGAGTGGAGACAATCTCATATCTATATAAAGGTAAAGGATAAAAGAGAAAACACCCTTACCTTATATTACTTCTTATGGTAAGAAAACTAAAGGATGGTCAAACAACTAAAAAACATCTACCATCCACAAAATAGACACATAAATGTGTCTACTCCTAAATGAAGTATGAGCTTGTTCTCTTACTGACATATTTTGAATTTTTAAAGTAGCTTAGATATAAAGAAAAGGTTTACATTCAAGGAAGGAATCCTATTTCCAGATGAAAACCATGCTGATATGTGACAGTTTAAATCAGGGTCAGGGCCCCAAATGCAGAAAGTGACCTGACAGGGATGGAGGTAAAGAACAGAGCTGCCTCCCCCCAGGGCCACAAAGGCCTCATGGAGGCAGAGCTTCCAATGCTCAGCAGGAACCAGATATTTACATTGGTATGTAAAATCCATATTTATGCAATATCCATATAACATTGACACCTAAATAAAAAATATATAATATGTATCAAATAAAGCATACCTAAAAGATAACAGGTTTGGATCTGATTTTAATTTACTAAAATATTCATATGTATCAACAACGTGCATATTCAAAAACATTCCAACTTCAATCGCCTCAAATTAGATATCTTAAACTCTAGAGACTCCATAAAGTAAAAATTATTTTCAGAGCTGATTTTTTTAATCTGCATTAGTAAAACAGACCTATTCCTAAGACTTGCTTAAATGAAACTACTGCTTTAAAAACTTACATACTCAAAATGTATTTATAGACTTCTTACTAACATTTATTAGTAACTTAGCTAGAATGTAAAAGTATCTAGAAATGCAAGAATTACAATTTTTGAATATCTACTAAATGTCAGACACTATGCTAGCACAGTACCTAAATGATCTCATTTAATCTTCGCAGCTAATTTGAAGGGTAGGCACCAGTATCCCATTTCACAAATGAAGAATAAAGAAACTGAGGCTCAAGGAGGAGTAAGTGACAAATTACATGGTGATTCTGAAGATCTTCAATATCATTTACTCTCAGCACCTTTGCTCTGTAAATAAACTGAGGTCTAGAGAATTAAATAACTTGTTCAGAATCACATGACTAGTAAATGTCCAAAGTAGAATTCATAGCTAAGGCCCCTGATTACTACTCTTAGAGTTTATAAAAAGTGACAATGTAATTATTTTGTAATGATATCACTATAACCAAAAATGTATATAGTTTACCTGAGTGGGTGATCATATGACGTTTTAGCTGATTAGCTGAAATAAATTTCTTCATACATTCTTGACAATCAAATATCTCATGAATCTGCAAAAGGTTAAATAGACAGTTAAATCAACTGTCAAAGCCTAGTAAATTACACAGCTCTCAAGCAAAAGTGTAAATATGTGAACAGCTGCCACTGCAATACCCAAACTATATATTACAATTCAGCCCTAATTTGTTCACACTAACCTAAATACACTGAAAATTCAGTGGACATAAGTTATGTAGTAAAAAATATCATTTGAGACATAATATTCATAGTCCTTAAAAATGTAATACAGCTGTCCTATTTAGTACATATTAAATTTATACTCTGTAAAAAATTATATCTAATATATAATAACTCTTCTGTTATGCACAAATTTAGACTTGGAAATATGTAGCATGCAGTTAATAATATTCCCTTTACAGTAGCCAACAATATTTGAAACTTAAATATACATAGTAGAGAGTGCAACATTAATTACAGTAAAAGATCAGAAGTTACAGGATTCTGAAAAGCATTTAGTTCACAATAGAAGTTTCACATGAGCCAGATGCAGTGGCTCACATTTGTAATCCCAGCACTTTGGGAGGCCAAGGCAAGAGGACTGCTTGAGCCCAGGAGTTCGAGACCAGCCTGGACAACAAAGTGAGACCTCGTCCCTACAAAAAATTTAAAAAAAATAGCCAGGTGTGGTGACGTACGTCTGTGGTCCCAGCTACACAGGAGGCTGAAGCAGGACGATTGTTTGAACCTGGGAAGTCGAGGCTTCAGTGAGCTGTGTTCATACTATTGCATTTCAGCATGGGTGACAGAGTGAGACTCTATCAAAAAAAAAAAAAAAAAAAAGTCTCACATGACAGGAGGACCACAATTTTTAAAATGAGGAAATCTAGTCAAAGGATCCAAAGTAGCAGATATGCAGGATGAATAACTCTAAAGATCTAATGTATAACACGAAGATTACAATTGATAATAGCGTATTACATTCTCGGTTTTTGCTAAGTGAGTAGATTATAGTTGCTCTTGCCACAGGAGGAAAAATGGGTAACTATGTTATGGGTAACTATATTATGAAAATAATGGATGCATTAATTTATTTCACTAAAATAATCATTTTAACTATATGTGTATCTCATGACATTATGTTGTATAACTTAAGTATACAGAATAAAATGTATTTTAAAAATACAATAAGAGGGGATATAACTTTAGTAAACAATTGGCTAATATAAATATTAAAATTGAATATTAAATTAGTTATTTCCCTCCCAGACACTAACACAGAGAAACTGGATAGGTGGCATGAAAAGTAAAAGTCCAGTTTTTCAGAAACAATGTATTCAATTCTAAAAGAAATGTATTACATATCGTATTATATTAGAAATGTTGATCATCCCAATGAACAACAGCATCACACTATGTTGTTGAATATTCAAAAATGGTTGTGGTGAAGTCATGTTTTTGTTTCAACCTCATTAAAAGTCCAGCTCACAATACTAAACCCCAGAGAAGTAAAGGCCCTTGTGCAAGAAGCCAAGACAGTGTCCCTGCAGAATAACTAGGAACAACAGTGCAGAGTGAAAGATCTAGGCAAAAGTCCCTGAACTGGTACAGCACATGAGTAATGAGTGGAGGACTCGGCTGGCCCCTGATAAATGGTTCTCTTGATCTAAATGGTCATAGAAGGCCTCAAGGCAGGGAAACAGATGCAGGGGCAAGGCTGACAGATCCCAGGCCTGCAGCCCATGGCTTAATTCAATGCCCAAGCACGTGGCAGGTCGAAGGCTGCCAACCAGCCTCTGCTTCTGTCAGGTCTGACTCTTGGCGAGTCATTAAATTCAGTTATGTAAAGCAGGGAAAAAGTAGAGAAACACGGCAGAAGCCAAAATACGTCATTCCACAAGAGTCTGACTTATCTCCCCTGCTTAGATGCAATGGCATCTATGAGGGGATATCTAGAATCCAAAGAGTTCCTTTAGAAAGCATGTGGGATCTGTATGACCACCTGCACAAGTGTTTGGAATGCTAGTGCTCCATAGTACACAAAAAAACTTCCAGCCTGAGGCATGTTAAAGGCAGCCTCTTCAATCACCAAAGACTTCCACAGTGGCTTCAGTTAAACACCTATGTTTGAGGACCAATGATATGATTTGTAGTGCTTATATAAAGATAGTAAGAGCAGATTTATATTCTTAAACTCCATGTTTCTGTAATATATAACATATAATTTTATAATGACAAACAAGATACTCTAAAGAGATATCATACCTTCTGAGTCATATATAAATGAAAACGTTTGTTATCATTTTTAATGTTTAATTTCTATTGATATATAAAATTATAAAAATTATTCATCCACATATAAAATGGAAATTATTAAATGAAACATTGTTCACTTGTTTCATTTTTAAGTGAAATATTGTTCACTTCTTAATTCTCATGGCTTCAACATGAAACATTATTCAAGGTTGAATTGAACTGATATTCCCAAAATTATAAAGGGAACATCGACTATACATTAAAGCATTTTTGCATTGACTATCTCATTCATACTGAAAAATTCAAGCTAAAGCCATGTTCAAAATTCCTTAAAATGCTTAATAAAGAGAGCGGTTCCAAGATAACTGAATAGGAACAGCTCCAGTCTACAGCTCCCAGCGTGAGCGATGCAGAAGATGGGTGATTTCTGCATTTCCAACTGAGGTACTGGGTTCATCTCACTGGGGCTTGTCGGAAGGTGGGTGCAGCCCACTGAGCATGAGCCATAGCAGGGTGAGGGATCACCTCACCCGGGAAACGCAAGGGGTCAGGGAATTCCCTTTCCTAGCCAAGGGAAGCTGTGACAGATGGCACCTGGAAAATCAGGTCACTCCCACCCTAATAAGGCGTTTATCCAACGGTCTTAGCATACAGCACACCAAGAGATTATATCCCACGCCTGACTCGGAGGGACCCACGCCCATGGAGCCTTGCTCATTGCTAGCACAGCAGTCTGAGATCGATCTGCAAGGTGGCAGCGAGGCTAGGGGAGGGGTGCCTGCTATTGCTGAGGCTTAAGTAGGTACACAAAACGGCCAGGAAGCTCGAACTGGGTGGAGCCCACCACAGCTCAAGGAGGCCTGCCTGCCTCTGTAGACTCCACCTCTGGGGGCAGGGCATAGATGAACAAAAGGCAGCAGAAACCTCTGCAGACTTAAATGTCCCAGTCTGACAGCTTTGAAGTGAGTAGTGGTTCTCCGAGCACGCAGCTGGAGATCTAAGAATGGACACACTGCCTCCTGAAGTGGGTGCCTGACCCCCAAGTAGGCTAACTGGAAGGCACCCCCCAGTAGGGGCAGACTGACACCCCAGATGGCCGGGTACCCCTCTGAGATGAAACTTCCAGAGGAACGATCAGGCAGCAACATTTGCTGTTCAGCAATATTTGCTGTTCTACAGCCTCCACTGCTGATACCCAGGCAAACAGCGTCTGGAGTGGACCTCCAGCAAACTCCAACAGACCTGCAGCTGAGGGTCCTGACTGTTACAAGGAAAACTAACAGACAGAAACAACATCCACACCAAAACCCCATATGTACGTCACCATCATCAAAGACCAAAGGTAGATAAAACCACAAAGATGGGGAAAAAAACAGAGCAGAAAAACTGAAAATTCTAAAAATCGGAGCACCTCTCCCCCTCCAAAGGAACCCAGCTCCTTGCCAGCAATGGAACAAAGCTGGATGGAGAATGACTTTGACGAGTTGAGAGAAGAAGGCTTCAGATGATCAAACTTCTCCGAGCTAAAGGAAGAAGTTCAAACCCATCACAAAGAAGCTAAAAGCCTTGAAAAAAGATTAGACTAATGGCTAACTAGAATAACCAGTGTAGGGAAGTCCTTAAATGACCTGATGGAGCAGAAAACCATGGCACGAGAACTACATGACAAATGCACAAGCTTCAGTAGCCGATTTGATCAGCTGGAAGAAAGGGTATCAGTGATTGAAGATCAAATGAATGAAATGAAGTGAGAAGAGAAGTTTAGAGAAAAAAGAGTAAAAAGAAACGAACAAAGCCTCCAAGAAATATGGGACTATGTGAAAAGACCAGATCTACGTCTGATTGGTGTACCTGAAAGTGACAGGGAGAATGGGACCAAGATGGAAAACACTCTGCAGGATACTATCCAGGAGAACTTACCCAACCTAGCAAGGCAGGCCAACATTCAAATTCAGGAAATACAGACACACCACAAAGATACTCCTCAAGAAGAGCAACTCCAAGACAAATAATTGTAAGACTCACCAAAGTTGAAATGAAGGAAAAAATGTTAAGGGCAGCCAGAGAGAAAGGTCGGGTTACCCACAAAGGAAAGCCCACCAGACTAACAGCGGATCTCTCGGCAGAAACTCTACAAGCCAGAAGAGAGTGGGGGCCAATATTCAACATTCTTTTTTTATTTTATTTTATTTTTTTTATTTTTTATTTTTTATTTTTTTATTATTATACTTTAGGTTTTAGGTTACATGTGCACAATGTGCAGGTTTGTTACATATGTATCCATGTGCCATGTTGTTTTGCTGCACCCATTGACTCATCATTTAGCATTAGGTATATCTCCTAATGCTGTCCCTCCCCCCTCCCCCCCACCCCACAACAGTCCCTGGAGTGTGATGTTTCCCTTCCTGTGTCCATGAGTTCTCATTGTTCAGTTCCCACCTGTGAGTGAGAACATGTGGTGTTTGGTTTTTTGTCCTTGCGATAGTTTACTGAGAATGATGGTCTCCAGATTCATCCATGTCCCTACAAAGGACATGAACTCATCATTTTTATGGCTGCATAGTATTCCATGGTGTATATGTGCCACATTTTCTTAATCCAGTCTATCGTTGTTGGACATTTGGGTTGGTTCCAACTCTTTGCTATTGTGAATAGTGCCGCAATAAACATACGTGTGCATGTGTCTTTATAGCAGCATGATTTATAGTCCTTTGGGTATATACCCAGAACATTCCATGCTCATGGGTTGGAAGAATCAATATCGTGAAAATGGCCATACTGCCCAAAGTAATTTCTAGATTCAATGCCATCCCCATCAAGCTACCAATGACTTTCTTCACAGAATTGGAAAAAACTACTTTAAAGTTCATATGGAACCAAAAAAGAGCCCACATCGCCAAGTCAATCCTGAGCCAAAAGAACAAAGCTGAAGGCATCATGCTACCTGACTTCAAACTATACTACAAGGCTACAGTAATCAACATTCTTAAAGAAAAGAATTTTCAACCCAGAATTTCATATCCAGCCAAACTAAGCTTCATAAGTGAAGGAGAAATAAAATCCTTTACAGACAAGCAAAGGCTGAGATTTTGTCACCACCATGCCTGCCCTACAAGAGCTCCTGAAGGAAGCACTGAACATGGAAAGGAACAACCGGTACCAGCCACTGCAAAAACATGCGAAATTGTAAAGACCATTGATGCTAGGAAGAAACTGCATCAACTAACGAGCAAAATAACCAGCTAACATCATAATGACAGGATCAAATTCACACATAACAATATTAACCTTAAATGTAAATGGGCTAAATGCTCCAATTAAAAGACACAGACTGGCAAATTGGATAAAGAGTCAACACCCATCAGTGTGCCGTATTCAGGAGACCCATCTCACGTGCAGAGTCAAACATAGGCTCAAAATAAAGGGATGGAGGAAGATCTACCAAGCAAATGGAAAACAAAAAAAGGCAGGGGTTGCAATCCTAGTCTCTGATAAAACAGACTTTAAACCAACAAAGATCAAAAGAGAAAAAGAAAGCCATTACATAACAATAACGGGATCAATTCAACGAGAAGATCTGACTATCCTAAATATATATGCACCCAATACAGGAGCACCCAGTTTCATAAAGCAAGTCCTTAGAGACCTACAAAGAGATTTAGACTCCCATACAATAATAATGGGAGACGTTAACACCCCACTGGCAACATTAGACAGATCAACGAGACAGAAAGTTAAAAAGGATATCCAGGAATTGAACTCACCTCTGCACCAAGTGGACCTAATAGACATCTACAGAACTCTCCACCACAAATCAACAGAATACACATTCTTCTCAGCACCACATTGCACTTATTCCAAAATTGACCACACAGTCAGAAGTAAAGCACTCCTCAGCAAATGTAAAAGAATAGAAATTGTAACAAACTGTCTCGCAGATCACAGTGCAATCAAACTAGAACTCAGGATTAAGAAACTCACTCAAAACTGCTCAACTACATGGAAACTGAACAACCTGCTCCTGAATGACTACTGGGTACATAACGAAATGAAGGCAGAAATAAAGATGTTCTTTGAAACCAACGAGAACAAAGACACAACATACCAGAATCTCTGGGACACATTTAAAGCAGTGTGTAGAGGGAAATTTATAGCACTAAATGCCCACAAGAGAAAGCAGGAAAGATCTAAAATTGACAACCTAACATCACAATTAAAAGAACTAGAGAAGCAAGAACAAACACATTCAAAAGCTAGCAGAAGGCAAGAAATAACTAAAATCAGAGCAGAACTGAAGGAAACAGAGACACAAAAAAACCTTCAAAAAATCAATGAATCCAGGAACTGGTTTTTTGAGAAGATCAACAAAGCTGATAGACCGCTAGCAAGACTAATAAAGAAGAAAAGAGAGAAGAATCAAATAGATGCAATAAAAGATGATAAAGGGGATATCACCACTGATCCCACAGAAATACAAACTACCATCAGAGAATACTACAAACATCTCTACACAAATAAACTAGAAAATCTAGAAGAAATGGATAAATTCCTCGACACATACACCATCTCAAGACTAAACCAGGACAAAGGTGAATCCCTGAATAGACCAATAACAGGCTCTGAAATTGAGGCAATAATTAATAGCCTACCAACCAAAAAAAGTCCAGGACCAGATGGATTCACAGCCAAATTCTACCAGAGGTACAAGTAGGAGCTGGTACCATTCCTTCTGAAACTATTCCAATCAATAGAAAAAGAGGGAATCCTCCCTCATTTTGTGAGGCCAGCATCATCCTGATACCAAAGCCTGGCAGAGACACAACGAAAAAAGAGAATTTTAGACCAATATCCTTGATGAACATTGATGCAAAAATCCTCGATAAAATACTGGCAAATCGAATCCAGCAGCACATCAAAAAGCTTATCCACCATGATCAAGTGGGCTTCATCCCTGGGATGCAAGGCTGGTTCAACATACACAAATCAAAAAACATAATCCAGTATATAAACAGAATCAAAGACAAAAACCACATGATTATCTCAATAGACACAGAAAAGGCCTTTGACAAAATTCAATAGCCCTTCATGCTAAAAACTCTCAAAAAATTAGGTATTGATGGGACGTATCTCAAAATAATAAGAGCTATTTATAACAAACACACAGCCAATATCATACTGAGTGGGTAAAAACTGGAAGCATTCCCTTTGAAAACTGGCATAAGACAGGGATGTTCTCTCTCACCTCTTCTATTCAACACAGTGTTGGAAGTTCTGGCCAGGGCAATAAGGCAGGAGAAAAAAATAAAGGGTATTCAATTAGAAAAAGAGGAAGTCAAATTGTCCCTGTTTGCAGATGACATGATTGTATATCTAGAAAACCCCATTGTCTCAGCCCAAAATCTCCTTAAGCTGATTAGCAACTTCAGCAGTCTCAGGATACAAAATCAATGTGCAAAAATCACAAACATTCTTATACACCAATAACAGACAAACAGAGAGCCAAATCATGAGTGAACTCCCATTCACAATTGCTTCAAAGAGAATAAAATACCTATGAATCCAACTTACAAGGGATGTGAAGGACCTCTTCAAGGAGAACTACAAACCACTGCTCAATGAAATAAAAGAGGACACAAACAAATGGAAGAACATTCCATGCTCATGGATAGGAAGAATCAATATTGTGAAAATGGCCATACTGCCCAAGGTAATTTCTAGATTCAATGCCATCCCCATCAAGCTACTAATGACTTTCTTCACAGAATTGGAAAAAACTACTTGAAAGTTCATATGGAACCAAAAAAGAGCCTGCATTGCCAAGACAATGCTAAGCAAAAAGAACAAAGCTGGAGGCATCACGCTACCTGACTTCAAACTATACTACAAGGCTACAGTAACCAAAACAGCACGGTACTGGTATAAAAACAGATCTATAGACCAATGGAACAGAACAGAGACCTCAGAAATAATACCGCACATCTACAACCATCTGATCTTTGACAAACCTGACAAAAACAAGAAATGGGGAAAGGATTCCCTATTTAATAAATGGTGCTGGGGAAACTGGCTAGCCATACGTAGAAAGCTGAAACTGGATCCCTTCCTTACACCTTATACAAAAATTAATTCAAGATGGATTAAAGACTTAAATCTTAGACCTAAAACCATAAAAACCCTAGAAGAAAACCTAGACAATACCATTCAGGTCATAGGCATGGGCATGGACTTCATGTCTAAACACCAAAAGCAATGGCAACAAAAGCCAAAATTGACAAATGGGATCTAATTGAACTAAAGGGCTTCTGCACAGCAAAAGAAACTACCATCAGAGCAAACAGGCAACCTACAGAATGGGAGAAAATTTTTGCAATGTACTCATCTGACAAAGGACTAATATCCAGAATCCACAAAGAAGTCAAACAAACTTACAAGAAAAAAACAAACAACCCCATCAAAAAGTAGGTGAAGGATATGAATAGACACTTCTCAAAAGAAGACATTTATGCAGCCAAAAGACACATGAAAAAATGCTCATCAACACTGGCCATCAGAGAAATGCAAATCAAAACCACAATGAGATACTATCTCACACCAGTTAGAATGGCAATCATTAAAAAGTCTGGAAACAACAGGTGCTGGAGAGGATGTGGAGAAATAGGAACACTTTTACATTGTTGGTGGGACTGTAATCTAGTTCAATCATTGTGGAAGACAGTGTGGTGATTCCTCCGGGATGTAGAACTAGAAATACCATTTGACCCAGCCATATATGCGTATATACCACTACTGAGTATATACCCAAAGGAATATAAATCATGCTGCTATAAAGACACACGCACACGTATGTTTATTGCAACACTATTCACAATAGCAAAGACATGGAACCAACCCAAATGTCCATCAATGACAGACTGGATTAAGAAAATGTGGCACATATACACCATGGACTACTACGCAGCACATAAAAAAGGATGAGTTCATGTCCTTTGTAGGGACATGGATGAAGCTGGAAACCACCACTGTCAGCAAACTATCGTGTCCGGAATTGGTGGGTTCTTGGTCTCACTGACTTCAAGAATGAAGCCGTTGACCCTCGCAGTGAGTGTTACAGTTCTTAAAGTCGGCGTGTCCGGAGTTTGTTCCTTCTGATGTTCGGATGTGTTTGGAGTTTCTTCCTTCTGGTGGATTCGTGGTCTCGCTGGCTTCAGGAGTGAAGCTGCAGACTTTCGTGGTGAGTGTTACAGTTCTTAAAGAAGTCACATCTGGAGTTGTTCATTCCTCCCGGTGGGTTTGTGGTCTCACTGGCCTCAGGAGAGAAGCTGCAGACCTTCGCGGTGAGTGTTACAGCGCATAAAGGCAGTGTGGACCCAAAGAGTGAGCCGCAGCAAGATTTATTGCTTCCACCGTGTGGAAAGGGGACCCAAGCAGGTTACCACTGCTGGCTGGGACAGCCTGCTTTTATTCTCTTATCTGGCCCCACCCACATCCTGCTGATTGGTCCATTTTACAGAGAGCTGATTGGTCCATTTTGACAGGGTGCTGATTGGTGTGTTTACAATCCCTGAGCTAGACACAAAAGTTCTCCACCTCCCCACTAGATTAGCTAGATATGGAGTGTCCACACAAAAGTTCTCCACGTCCCCATTAGCTAGATACAGAGTGTTGATTGGTGCATTCACAAACCCTGAGCTAGACACAGGGTGCTGATTGGTGTGTTTACAAACCTTGAGCTAGATACAGAGTATCGACTGGTGTATTTACAATCCCTTAGCTAGACATAAAGGTTCTCCAAGTCCCCACCAGAGTAGCTAGATACAGAGTGTTGACTGGTGCATTCACAAACCCTGAGCTAGACACTGGGTGCTGATTGGTGTGTTTACAAACCTTGAGCTAGATACAGAGTACCGACTGGTGTATTTACAATCCCTTAGCTAGTCATAAAGGTTCTCCAAGTCCCCATCAGACTCAGGAGCCCAGCTGGCTTCACCCAGTGGATCCTGCACTGGGGCCACAGGTGGAGCTGCCTGCCAGTCCTGCGCTGTGCGCCCGCACTCCTCAGCCCTTGGGTAGCAGATGGGACCAGGTGCCGTGGAACAGGGGGCGGCACCCCTCCCAAGAGGCTCAGGCCGTGCAGGAGCGAGGCTCAGGCCGTGCAGGAGCCCACGGCGCGGGGGAGCCTCAGGCATGGTGGGCTGCAGGTCCCCAGCCCTGCCCCATGGGGAGGTAGCCAAGGCCCGGCGAGAAATTGAGCACAGCACCTGCTGGCCCAGGTGCTAAGCCCCTCACTGCCTGGGGCTTGCAGGCAGCTGGCTGCTCCGAGTGTGGGCCCGCCGAGCCCACACCCACCCGGAA
The DNA here is from genome assembly GCF_028878055.3 of Symphalangus syndactylus. Classification (NCBI taxonomy): domain Eukaryota; kingdom Metazoa; phylum Chordata; class Mammalia; order Primates; family Hylobatidae; genus Symphalangus; species Symphalangus syndactylus. Next base: position 53,891,937 of record NC_072426.2, on the reverse strand, counting down.
CTCACGTTGGCCCGCAAGCACCTCACATAGCCCTGGTTCCCGCCCGGGGCCTCTCCCTCCACACCTCCCGGCAAGCTGAGGGAGCCAGCTCCAGCCTTGGCCAGCCCAGAAAGGGGCTCCCACAGTGCAGTGGTGGGCTGAAGGGCTCCTCAAGCATGGCCAGAGTGGGCACAAAGGGCCAAGGAGGCACCAAGAGCGAGCAAAGGCTGCAAGGGTTGCCAGCACTGTCACCTCTCATTATTGCAAGGACAAAAAAACCAAACACTGCATGTTCTCACTCATAGGTGGCAATTGAACAATGAGAACACTTGGACACAGGGTGGGGTACATCACACACCAGGGCCTGTCATGGGGTGGGGGTAGGGGGGAGGGATAGCATTAGGAGATATACCTAATGTAAATGACAAGTCAATGGGTGCAGCACACCAACATGGCCCATATATACATATGTAACAAATCTGCACACTGTGCACATGTACCCTAGAACTTAAAGTATAATAAAAAAAATTACTTTAAAAAAACAAAAAATGCTTAATAAAAAGATCATATTTAAAGTGAAAATAAGTAATACTATTTAATTATGACAAATGCTAAAGTATATTTTTATGAGATTTTATAAAATTTACAGTGTGCCAAATTAATTTGGAGGGTAATATTTTAAAATTTGAACTCCCAAATTATTTTCAAGAATCATAATATACCTTATCATTGTATGAGATAATAAATAGTAATTTAAGATACTATAGTATAATTTGGCATTGGCATACAGCATCATCTACTGGCAAGATGAAATACTGCAACCTAACTCTATTAGACATTAGACATTCTCAACTATAAGAAAAGTTCCAGTTGGAGTCAATCAAAGTTGCCTATGGATTTGGAAAGGCTGAATAGTGAGGGACTATGGCTGAAATGAAGGAAGGGCTACATTGAGCTAGCAACTTATTAACATTCTGCAAAGACCACTCAGGAGGCATGAGTTATAGTTTCTGTATTCCATTACCATCACATAGGAGTGTGTGATGCCTGATGATCTGTCACTGTCTCCTATCACCCCCAGATGGGACCGTCTAGCTACAAAAGAACAGGCTCAGGGCTCTCACTGATTCTATATTATGGTGAGTTTTATAATTATTTCATTATACATTTTAATGTAATAATAATAGAAATAAAGTACACAATAAATGTAATGTGCTTGAATCATCCTAAAACCTCCTCCCCCACTCCCTGGTCCTTGGAAGACTTGTCTTCCAGGAAAACGGTCCCTAGTACCAAGAAGGTTGGGAATCATTGCTCTATTTGGTAAAATAGCTTAAATTTCAACCTCTAAGATTTAAATGGGTCAGAAAAATAAATCATAGAATTATAAAAGAGGATGCTTAGAAGATATCTATTCCAGTAGACTTAATTGTTTTGTCTCTTCAGAAGATGAACTGCTTTAGCAGTTCTGCTTCAGAAGCCATAAGGGTGATGGGGAAGGAGGAAAAAAGACCTATAAAAGGGTCCTCTGGATTGGCATTCTGCGCAAAATTTTTCTTTTAAAAGCAGTCTCAGTGCTCATTTTAGTAGCACTGAAATTGGAATGTAACAAAGAAGATTAGCATGGCCTCTGCACAAGGAGGACACACAAATTCATAAAGCATTCCATATCTCTAAACAATCTAATAAGACTGCCACTTGAAAACTGAAAACCAAAAAAATAGTAGTTTCATGGTACACAGAGAACAAACAAACAAGAGAATACTGATCAATTCAGTGTCCCATTTTATAAATGGGAGAAGGAAGGCCTAATGTTACATGGAAGGTTAGTGACAGAAAAAGAAATCCACTACCCTGATTCCTAGTCTGGTGCTTGTCCTATTATTTCTCCTAAAGGATCAAAATCACTAAACATACAAGATATAACCTCAGACATATCAACACAATAATTTAGCTACCTCACATGTTATAAGTTAAATCCACAGCACATGGTTGGAGCTACTGGATTAAAAATCATATAATTTTAAGTCCTGTCAAATTACTTTGTAATACATCTATATATAAACAGAGATAAAAATTCATTTTACAAACCATAACAAAAGTAAAATTTTATTTTCACAAATACCATCTCCTTCTCTTTTGTAAAGAAAATATCTCATGCTCGTAGCTATGCTAAAAGAAACAATATGTGAAATTAAGAATGATCATTTACATCTTTGTTATAATAATAAAATATAGTATGAACATATTGGACCTTGTCATGACAAGAGCAAAAATTAAAACTCCATTTAATTCTATTTTATTATAAATTATATTAAATAGTTGCTAATGTTGTTAGAGTTAATAATTGCCATTGATTTTTCAGATTATCTTTTCACATCAAAATAATAACTTGGTAACTTTTATACTTACTATAAAACACATTAGAATTATTAAAGACAGATATTAAACTGTGATGAATTTTTATCTTACTGACCTTTCTATGTTCCTGTAGGCTTGATGCTGAAGAACACTTTTTATTGCACACTGAACATATAAGCTTTTTCTTAGGATCTCCTAAAATAGAAATAAAATACCGTGATGATTTAAATGAGACTATTAAGAGGAACAACAAATAGTGTTTCGAGGTGACATGTAAGTTCATCTTCATAATTTAGAATTCTAAACAATTCAGTGTTGTAGATATATTCATTATACTTAAAGAGTAGTTATATTTTAAATCTTCTTTTTAATTATTTTTTAATTAGAGAAAAGACATACAAATTAATTAACATGTATATAGGGGAGCCTTCAGAATAAAGACCCAAGCTCCCAAGAAAATGTAGAAGCTTATATACCTTTTCATAATTTTTATTATTATGGATACATAATAGGTGTATGTATTTTTTGGGTACATGTGATGTTTCAATATAGGCGTGCAATGTGTAATAATCACATCAGGGTAATTGGGGTATCTATCACCTCAAGCATCTATCATTTCTTTGTGTTAGAAACATTCCAATTCTATTCTTTTATTTTTAAATATACAATAAGTTATGTTGACTATAGTCACCCTGTTGTGCTATCAAATAATAGATTGTATTCATTATAGCTATATTTTTACACCTATTAACTATCCCATTTTATTCACCCCCTCCCCGCTACCCTTCCCAGCCTCTGGTAACCATCATTCTATTCTCTATCTTCATGAGTTTAATAGTTTTAATTTTAGCTTCCAGATATAAGTGAGCACATGTGAAATTTGTGCATCTGTGCCTGGCTTACTTCACTTAAGAAAATTACCTTTACCCATTCTCTCATTGATGGACACTTAGGTTGATTCCAAATATTGGCTATTGTGAATAGTGCTGCAATAAACATGGGAGTGCAGCTATCTCTTCAATATACTGATTTCCTTTCATTGGGGTATATATCTAGCAGTGGAATTGCTAGCTCTATCTTGAGTCTTTTGAGTAACCACCATACCATTGTCCAAAGAGGCTGTACTAATTTGCATTCCCACCAACAGTGTACAAGCATTCCCCTTTCTCCACATCCTCTCCAGCATTCATTATTGCCTGTGTTTTGGATAGAAGCCATTTTAACTAGGGTGAGATGATATCTCACTGTAGTTTTGATTTGCATTTTTTCTGATGATTAATTTTGCTGAACATTTTTTTTCATATACCTGTTGGCCATTTGTCTTCTTTTGAAAAATGTCTATTCGGATATTTTATTCATTTTTTAATTAGATTATTTGATTTTTTTCCTCTTGAGTTGTTTGAGCACTTTATATATTCTGGTTATTAATCACTTGGCAGATGGGTAGTTTGCAAATATTTTCTCCCATTCTGTGTAAATGCTTTCTTTTTAAATTTGAGACATCCTCACAGCTTCATATACCACCTTTCTACATATATAAAACAGGCCTTTCACTTTTCCATGTACTAATACTGTATAGTATTAAAAGAGAAAATGATATATTCACAGGAATTCAAATCAAAATTAAAATTAATGAAATGTGTTTGTAAAAGAAAAAACTAAATTTATTAATTCATAAAGTGATTGTGTTAATTCTTTTACATTTCAACAGAATATTTTATTTAATCAGCTGGGTTTTTTAAGATAGAATTTATAGACTATTCTTTCCAGCACTAGAGTCTTATAAAATCTTTAAGTATATGCTTATCAAGTTAATGTTAAGAAATAAAGTACAATAAAACAATATATTGGCAATTCATACTATTACTCAAAGCCAGATTCTGTCTTATGTAGTGATTATGCTTACAGTAGCTCACTTCATATTTCAAATTTCACAGTTGTTATAGAAATGAAGAGGCAATCAAACATTATTAAATGTTATATAATAATATCAAATGCACCACAATGAATAACCATAAAATATGTTTTCAACTTTTAATTGGTTTATTTCAAATATACAAAAAGTAAGCATATAGTACAATGAATCAACATCTATCCATCACCTGGCCCCAACAATGACTCACCATGACCATTCCTGCCCCAACCTCAATCCCATCCACTCCCCCACTTCTCTATATTTTGAAGCAAATCTAAAACAAGTAAAATCAATATTACAAAATGATTTCGTTTTATTATAGGACTGCATTTATGAAAGAGAAATACACTTTCAAATGGCAAATATGAATTTTTGTCTTATTATTCAAGATGCCTATTCCATTTAATGCACTGTTTTTAGCAGGCTAAATATGATAGCCAAGAAAATGCTTCTCAGTGATTGAAAAGTAACATGGCTACTAAAGGAGAAAATTCTCCCAGGCAAAATGAATATCTGGTAGCATATATTTGGTCATCAATTTCCTAAACATATCATACATGAGGCACCATTCAGAAAGAACATTCCCTCTTTTCCAGGTCCTACTAGTTGGGATGGTCCATCTTCCACCAATAATCCTTTACTGCCCTGTCCTAGCCCTCATAGCAACTACTCCTTGATACTAGGCCCTACTCCTTCCCACTGGATGGGTCCGAGGAGGAGAGAGGAGAGAAAGAAACAGATTTCTCCACCCACCACTCTCACTTTACCCCTGCACTCCTGCCACAGCTCTGCCTGCAGGTATCAAAGGGAATACATCAAACCCTCATCCCCAATCTTCAGTCTTCTCTCTCCTTTTCATGGCTTCTCCTCTTTTTCACCCTAGAAGAATCCTAGCTCCTCTGAGAAGACACACAGGAAAAATGTATGACTATTCATCTGAGAATGTAGATAAATGTTATTTCTCATTAATGCAAAGTCTCTTGTCAGCAACCATGGAATCTAAGCAAAAGGGAAAGATGGGAAGTGATGGAAGAGCTTAGCCCCTTCACTCTCTGTTTCCCCTTAAGCAACTGTGAGGAGCCTCACCACTCTACCAGCTCCCCTATACTCATGGATAACAGCACCTGCAAAGTCATAACTAGATGTTATACTGTCTTAACTTTCCTATTTAGGTAAATCTGATATTTGACTTTCAGATTTAAACTTTCAAAAACATTTAGGAACACATTACTTACACCAGTAGGCCATGTGAGGAAATTAATACAACTGTACTGAATACACAATCACTTAAGTACTCAACTTTCAACACACTGTGAACTAAGTATGCTTCTAGGAGCTGGTCTGAGAACCTACCTACCCATGTTATGGTTGCTATGGAAAAATGTGATCCATATTGAAAAATTCAGCTTCTCTCTCATCATCATCCTCAATTCATATCACCTTAACAAAAAAAATTTGCCATCAAAGATTTCTTTCTTTGAGTGCCTTTGCCTTTCTATAATAAAGGATTCTACAACCATGTATATGAGAGCTTCTTTGCTTGCTATCTCCAACAGGGACTATTCTTTCCTCAAATGCCTGTGCAGCCCATGGAGGAAAGGGGAGAAGCAAGAGACATACTGTGAATGAGAGAATGACATCATGTACCAACCCCAGCAAAACATATGGCATAGTAACCGTTAGCTAAAATACAGCAAGATTTTACACTTTATATGGTCCACAAATTAAAAAATATATATAAAACAAGATTTCCTTTTATGAATTATTTCCTACAAAATCACCATAAATTTCCAGAATTAATAATATTACAGTATGCAAGGCCAACTACAAGAAGCCTCAAAGACATTGTGCTTATAGCACAGCCTGAACACCACATGCCCAGTAATAAGAATGCAAGTTTCCAGAGTTTCGTATGCATCTAGTTTTTTACTTAGTTCAGCAAACTTAAACTTTAAAACTGACATGAAAGTTCTATTACAATATATTGCAGACACAGGTGAAGAAAATTAAGAATAGCATTTTAACTAGAACAGCATTGAAAATCAAAAAACTATGAAGGCAAGTCTATCAAAAAGTTATGCTTGCCTTTTGCAATCATAGGGAAGATCCTAGTATACTGAATTCAGAAAAAAATTCCATCTTCCCTAAGTCAGCTGTGTATTCTTCAAAAGGAAAGAAAGAAACCAGAACACTGTAAAAGCCTAGTGAAGGGCACCAAGCTGGAGGTGCATTTCACAAGGCCCTACTTCCGCCACACAGAGCTTTCACCATAGGTTGCACGTAATATGCAGCCCAAACCAATGATGCAAAGTCGCAGCTAGCAGTTGTTCACGCTAGCCTCTGTATTATTATTAAAGTGAATACTTTTTGGACAATGAACAAATATAGGATACAGATGCTGGGTGCAGATTATCATCTTCTCCTGAATATAAGAATAAACAACTGAAGGGAGAAAAGAAATCCACTTTCCCCCACATCCAGAGACACATAGCCACCCATTTCCCAGAAGTCAAGGGCAAAAATAAACACTATGAACAAAGAATATGAATAGAAGAACACAGAGGGTTTCATAAATCTCAACCTCCTCTAAGGAGGAAGTCTATGGAGGTAAAAAGACAAGAAGTAAAAAGTTAACTGAGACAATACAGCCATCTGTTCAACTCACTGCAATAGATTTAATCCCTAAGCCAAAATATATTTACTGACAGTATACCATGTGCTAAGCAGATAAACCTAAAAGACAGTCAAATTTTATATTTGTTTTATTGTTTAGCTAGCTATTAGATGGAATTCAAATAATATTTGTTTTGTTAATCCATACATATTCAATTCCAATGTCAAAATGTGTTAGCAATTTTCTCTAACTTAGGAGAACTGTAAGTATTTTCACAAGTTGGATTTTTACTGTAAAAATAATAAGGCAGAAGGATACCACTTAATAATGATAAATTTTAACAATTTATAAAAGAAATGTCATATGCCAAAACATTTAAAATTGTTATTTAAAAATATTAATTCTTAATGCATCTGACCACCCAAACATAACTAGACTTTAACTAAGGCTTACAGTTATAACTAATTCAGAAATGGGAAAAAGAACAAATGCTGCTAAATTCAACTTGAGAAAGAAATAGTGTTCAGTGAAAGAAATAGTGTTCAGTGAAAGAAAAAAATCCACTGCCAGCGCTCCACATCTGTGTGAAACACAATGGAAAAGCCAGCTCTCTCCTCAAGAGTGAGAATTAAAAACAGATCGCTGCGGCCTGGGGAAAGGAAGCCCCTTCGGAAACGACCCTCCAATGACTCCTCACCAGTGTGGACATTTTCCTGGTGTCTTTTCAGGGCATCCTTGCTCTTCAGCCTCTTTCCACAGCTGTCAGCCTTGCACACAAACCTGGCATCCCCCCGGCAAGTCTCCTGGTGCTGCTCAAAACTACAAGACAACCAGCAAAGCGGAACAGGAAGAAATGGTGAAGACATACCTACAAACTCAAACATCAGCAAGATTTTGTAATACATGCTCCCTAGTAGAGTTTCGGGGTCATTCCATGCATTACCTATGCAGGTAAGAAGAAAAGCATTTAAATTCTGTAGGTATGTGAAACTGAATTACTAACAAGCATGAAAGTATGCATGCAAAAAATGACCCACAATTATCTAACAGCCATTTCATAACTCAGACACAAAACCTCGATGCTGAACTGAAGGAAGAATTGCAAACAGAGCACTGAAAACTTCGCGAAGACTCCTTCTGACTGCTTTTCGCTGTGCACTGAAGAACACTAAAGGGAAATAGGAAAAAGAGAAAGAAAACAAAAACTGGAACTCTAAGACAAAAACGAAACTACGCTAACTCTGAATAAAGTCATGTTCGTGATCCCTTTTTTCATTCTGTCTTTTGCCTTTTTAAATTTTTAGTAGTATCTTATTTAAGCTCTTGCTCAGCAGTGTCTTTTGTATAAATATATAATACTAAATGCAATAAAAGGTAACCAGAATGCAACTTAATGTCTATTTATTTAAAAGCATATAGCCCTTGCTTGTTTTTTAAGAACGTACAATAGAATTTCTAAATATGTAGTATCCTGCTATTATAAAAGTTTTGATATTCTGAACATTTGTTAAGTTTTAAGCACAATTTTCATCTCAATTTTTATAAGCAAAAGTTGATGCATATAATATTCATATAGTCTTAGTATGAAATGTAGCATATTTCAGAATTTTAGTTCAATGAAATACAAAAATGTAAAAATGTAACATAAAAGCCTATGTTAAAGATTTCTTGCTCATAAGTAAGGCAACATTCTGTTAAAATGAGAAGCTAAGGTTGGAGAAAGAAAGTAAATGGCAGGATGGGAGCACGTAAGAGAAGAGAGAAAGACATATGTTGATGAGATGGGACAATTTATATTACTTTCATATTGGAAGTAATTGGCTTCAACACAATGAGAGTCTACAGTTGCATCCAATATGTAAATATGCTCTTAAATTACTTAAATTCAATTATCTGATTAAAATTAAAAACTTTAATGAGTAAAAAAATAAAACTTTACAAATGCATGTACCCACTTTCTCACTTCTAACAATTTGTGATCCTGTAAAATATTTAAATAAAGATAATTTTAAGTTGTTAATATAAACTGTTAAAATATAAAAGGGTACAGAGCTATGTGTGGGATCATCTAATTAATGATATTGTTATATCTGGGACCTATGCATCTTTAAATTATTCCTCCAAAGTTGCTCTCAAATAAACAGTGCTTCTCAAAATGTCCAGGAATTCTTTATACTTTGAACTCCCCATTTCTTAAACTTTTTTTTTAACAGATTCTAGAAGGAATATAAAACATAGACAACTAAAAGTCTGTTACCTCGAAGGAGTAACTAAATTAGGCATATCTGAATTTCAGATTAAACCAGTAAGCTTGATACATAATGGCAAATTATTAAATGGACAAAAACTAATTACCATAAACAGTGTTTATGTGTTAAAATCCATAATTTGAATATTTTAAAAATCAACATACTATACTAAGAAAAGATGAGTTAATGACAATACCTATGTAAAATGCTTAATCTCTCACACACAAACATGCACGTGCATGCATGCACACACACACACACACACACACACACAGAGGTTAAAAACTATGAGTTAAGCCGAATGGAATAAACTGTGTTAGCTTATAATTTTAAAGACATTATTTAATATACGCACTGTCTCTGCAAAGCCTGCTTAACTGGGAATTTCTTCCCACAGTTCTTGCACTTAAATTCTTTCTCCTCTGTGGGTTTCTGGTGCAATGTCTGAAGATGCTCGGCAAGAATATCCTCACTGGTAAAACTCGATTCACATTGAGGACAAGCATAGTCCTCTTTACAGCCAAGGTGATCTGCACATTCACAAGGAAGCATATTCATGAGAAAAAAATTCACAGCCAAGAAATGCTCAGTTTTGCTCTAATTTTAAATTAATTAATTAATTGTGCTTAATGATACCATATGAATAAATTCTTATTATCACTATAAATATTAACAGTATTTGGCCACAAAAAATAATAGCAAGTATTACTAGAGAGAAATACATTATTTTCAAAGTCACTTGTATTTCACCAAATTAATACAAAGTCAAATTCCTTAGTGAATTCATTCTATAATGTTAACTTTTCAGATCAAAATGTTAAATTAGAAAACAAAAGCTATTCCTGAAATTGGTCATTTTTAGCTCATTTTTCCCTTCACAAGGAGAAAAATCCAACTGATGCAAACTATATTGAATTACCAAGGGGAATCTCACATACATGTGAAAAAAGACCAAGGTCATAAAAACAGTGCTGATTAAGCTAGTAGAGTGAATTAGGCTACACGGTCGCATACAGACTGATGCAGGTCTGACCAAATTTCTCAGTGTGCTATTTAAGTTACACATTTGTTTCTGATTATGAAATAAAATTAGACTTAGAAAATGCAGAAAATAAAAAACACCAATAATCCCATCAGCAAGAGACAACTGTCATAATATTACTGGCAAGCCTGACTTGCCTTTAGTGCATACATATTTTATGCGCAGTCTAAGAAGAGGTAAACTTAGGATCATACTTTATATACAATTTTATATGTTTTCCCATTTAACATCTTCTCAAGTCAAATGTTGGCATATTTTTAAACTTAAAGTACCACAATTTATTTAACCAAACTCTTCATTGTTAGACATTTGAGTGGCTTCTTTGTTTCTTTTGCTGAGTTTGTTTTTATTTTGTTTCTTTGCTTTTCTAAATAAAACTAAGAATTCTAAAATAAAAATAGCCACAATGCAAGTGCTTGGTTCATACGTTTAAAAAATTGTTTAAAGTTTCTGTTGATTCTTTTTACAAAGATAATGAGAACTGGTATTTTAATAACTAAAGCAGAAATCAGGGCTATAATAGGTAAGTAGATGACTTATTTTTAAATTAAAATAATGGACAAAATAACTTGCCCTGGGGACAACAGAGAAAAAATAAAATACAAAAACAAAGAAAACACAGAATAACACAGAAATAATTCCCATCACCCAAAATATGATATTCCAAATAGCATAATGCATATAAGCCTGTCCTTATCTTCCCCTTAAATAATTCAACTAAAATAAAGAAACAGAAACATAAGCTGGCAATGGTGACAGAATGTTCACACTTTTTCAGCCAATAACATGCAGTTAGAACAGAAAAAGTATAGGAAAAGCATACTACCACTTTGACTAATAAAACCAGTATCACTTCTGAAGTGGCTTTGCTACACAAAATGGAAAAGTACTGTATAGTAAGTATCAGCCTGCTATGGTCTGAATGTTCGTGAATCCCCAAAATTCATATGCTGAAACTGAAACCCCAATGGAATTGTATTAAGAGGTGGGCCCTTTAGGAGATGATTAGGTTATAAGCACCCTGTCCTCATGGATGGGCTTAATGCCCTTGTAAAAGAAGCCCAAGACAGCTTTTTGGTCCCTTCTGTCACATGAGGACACAGCTAGAAGGTGCTATCTAATTAGAAACGGGCCCTCACCAGACACCAAATCTGCTGGCACCTTGGCAGACTTCCTAGGCTCCAGAAACGTGAGCAATAAATTTCTGCTGCTTACCAAGTATCTAGTCTAAAGTATTTTGTTGTAACAGCCTGAAAGGATTAAGATGAGGCCTATTACAAAATGTGAATACCTATAGCATCATTCATATATCCTTTAAATTTCCCTTAGGAGTAAAACACAACATAATAGAAATAAGGCCAGTAATAATTGATTATTCCCTGGCAGTTAACAAGCAAGTGGCTGCAGTATTGACTGAGGAAGTTCTGACCTACGGTCACTGAAAGTTTTTGGTAACCACACTAGGGCAACCTAGCAATCCTCCAGGCTTCTGCGATCAGAACAGAAAGAGATGCCAAGAAGCTGCAGGTTCCCAAATGATCCCAAACAAGAGGAATCAATCCCCTTCGGATCCAGCAGGCTCTCTTGTGTACCTCACCTCCACAGTCACCTTTTCCTATATGCAGATGAGAAAGTAAAGTTTCAGAAAGTCAGCAACTTGCCCAAAGTTACAAGACTGATTAGTGGCAGAGCTATGGCAAGACTACAAAAATCCTCACTACTCATTACCCCAATGTGCCAGTGAGAGCAGTGACAGCGGGGAGCTGCCCCAGCAATGCAGCCCTGCCTGCAGCCTAGGCAGTCCTATAGGGTACATCCGTCACCCACTCCCAACATACTTTTCCTGCTGTAACAAAGATGAGTCCACCACAGGATACCCTCTGAGAATAATTTTGACAAAAACTAACTTTGAGAATGTCATATTACAAGGCAACTATAATTCAACCACAGTTTAAACTACATTTTTTTTCTACAACTTTTCTTCTCCCAGATCACCAGTTAAAGATGCAATACCTTTTCTGCCCGCTGTTGATTGTCTTCTAGAATTTTCAACTTCCCCTTCTTTGATGACTGTCATAATTTGCTGTTCTTCCTCTTCAGCCTCCATGTCACTATCCAGGTAGCCAATCAGAAGCTCCGTGTCTGTTTCTATATCTTCAACTGCCAAATAGAAAATGTTTTCTCCTTCCTGAAACAAATTTTTTTAAATGCTGAACCATTCATTTGTTTCTGACAGTAATTAAGAAATAATTTTAAAATACATTAATGGAGTACTATGTGTGCATGAAAAGTTACATTTTTTTTTTATTTCTAGTTGATCTGGGTGCTGAAAAAGGCAGGTGACAATATTCAGTTACCTGGCAAATAAAATACAAATACAAAAAGACAGTGACATTTACACATGTCAAATGAAATATGGATAATTATGTCCAATTTTTAAAGTGAATTTTGCATCACTAACTGGCCTTATGTAAGCAACACTTTGTGGTGGCCTATAAATGCAGTTGTCATGCAACAGTGTCATTTACACATGCAGACAGACAGCAATGAGATGTCAATGATTTCGTTATTATTAACACTAACACAAAACTTAAAAAAAAATGCCTTTCAAGTTCTAACACAAACCAGAGGAAGTGCAAATAAGTTCGTCCCCTCAAAGAATTTACTGAAACCTGGTCCCGAAATAGAAAAAATACTAGACATCTGAGAAGTTCAAGGTGTTGACGGAGCCATCATGCGTACCTCACCTCTTTGGTCTCTCTAAATCCCAACGAAATAACAGACACGAGAAAAAGAAAAAAAAAAAAAAAAAAAAAACAAGGTCCACCATCAACATATCAAGATATTTTAGAAAGTCCTGGAAAACAGAAATCAGACATAGTCGAAATAATAGATAACTAATGCAGAGGAAACCTCGACCAATAACAGACACAGAAGAGGAATGCTACAATGCTACAAAGAACCTTCTTTCCAAGGAAACCCCAGAGAAACTTCACACTTGGAATCAACTGATACAAAAGCCATGCTGGGCCTTGGGCCAATCACCAGGGAAGCCAGAACTGAAGCTGTAAAGCGGGCTGTCCCCAGGAGAAAGCACCCAGAATTGCTCTCTTTTACATAGTTAAGGATTTGTTCTGGGAGGGTTCCTAGTGAGGCTACTGAATACAAAGAAAAGCAAAACAGAGACTGAATTTATTGAACCTTCATAGTGGCAAAGGCAGGAAAGGACAAAGAAAATAACCTCCACCAATGAATAAAATTCAATAAAGCACAGAGCACAGAACAAAGCCTTCTCTCCTTTGGCAATATCATAGCACTTATGTTTAAAAGGAGGAGGAGGAAGATAAAGGAGGAGGAGGAAGATAAAGGAGAAGAAGTGAGAGGAGAAGGAATGAGAGGGGAGGAAGGAGAGTGTATGCATGTATAGATTTATGTATATATGTAAACACAATTAGAACCTTCATGAAAAATTGCAAAGACATGCATCAAATTGTTCACACAGTTGTTTTGAGGATGGGAGAGGGGCTATATTCAACATTGTTTTAGTTTGGGAGGGCTTTTTTGAATAATAAGCATAGACTACTTTGTAATTTTAAAACAATATATATTAGAAAATTTCATGGAAGTGACAGAAATTACGATCATATTCATCCAATACTATGGAAGGAAGGCTTGATTCAAAAGTTCAAAGCACTGAAGCAAATCTAACCATGTGCTACACTTAATTTATAGACATTCCTATAACATTTTGAACATTCTTGGAAGTTTTTAAATTTTATATATCCAAAAACATTAAAAAGGTTGTTTCTAATTAAGATCACTGAATTAACTTATATACAATTGGTATTCTTAGTGCCACAAAAGCAAGCATGCAAAAAATATATAGACACTAAGCAAGAGGTCTCTTTAACTCAAAAGCAGCATTTTCCAGGTCTTTATTAGATGAGTTTTTAACTGTTTGGGTAACCCACTCACCTAATAAAGACTTCAGAATGCAATAATAAATCTTAGTGTTTATCTGATCAATATCCATGAAAGTTAATTGAACCGTCATCCTAGTATATTAGTGATTAATTTTGTGATGGTTTTGATAGCACCAAGGAAAGATAATAATTTTTAATTTTAAAACATGATACCATTAACTTAAACTGTAATCATAGGATATGGCATGTCTGTTTAGAGGCTCCATAATAAAAGAAAATTTTCATATACCAGCTAAAACTTTAATTTAATGAAAGCAATGGCAGCATTCCAGGCTCCATAGGACCAGCTGCATGGTTTTTCTCTGTTTGCCAAAAAATGTGATATAAAGGGGAATATAGTTACAGGTATTACTTCAATCTATTTATTTAATGGGAATGTCTGGATATCTCTGTACATATAATTCCAACCACTGTGCAGACCAACAGTCTCTTTCCTTTCATTTGCTACCCCAATACTATTAAGAAGTATCCTCTTAAGTCACTTCCTTGCATACACTGCACTAATTTTTAATCATCCTACAAATCCTGCAACTCTTCATGGTGTTGTTCTCCTGCCTGCAAACCTCAGATTGACAAGGCCTGCCAGATTCCTAATTTCCGGAGCCATTTTGTCCACCTGGAGGCTCATCCCAGGCCTAATATCCTGCCCTTTGGCAGGAAGGATTTAGAGTTGCTATAGTTCGGGTGTTCATGCCCACACACCTCATGTTGAAACGTGATCCCCAATGTTAGAGGTGGGGCCTGATGGGAAGTGTTTGGGTCATGGGGACAGACCTCTCATACATGGCTTGGTGCCATTCTCAGGGTAATGAATGAATTCTTCCTCTATTATTTCCCCAGAGAGCTGATAATTAGAAAGATCCTAGCACCCTCTTTATCCCCTCTTTGACCACTACACATGTTTCACTTTACCTTCCACCATGAGTGGAAGGAGCCTGAAGCCATCACCAGAAGCAGATGCTGGCACCATACTTCAGTACAAGCCTACAAAACTGTGAGCCAAATACACATTTTTAAATACATTACCCAGTGTCAGGTATTCCTTTACAGCAACACAAATGGACTAAGACAAGAGTGTTGCCCCAGTGCTCTGGGACTCAGTATCAGCTTCCTGTTGTCATGTTACTGTTAGCCTAGCAATAACCTTGTGGTTCATATTTGATCACTGGTTTAATATTCTCATCCTGAGATTAATTCTCCTTACTACATCTATCATTTCTGGTCTTAGGTTATTCCCTTGAGCACAGTCCCTCTTGGACTCCTTGTATATACACTTAAGATGAGCCACCTTCCTGTGACTCTGCCTAAGGGCTGAGATCCTGCTTGTGACTCAAGTCACTGGCTCCAGGTGATTTTATTAAAAACACTTAGAAACTTGTTCAACATCAAGGCGGGCTCAAAAGCAAATATTCCGCAGCCATGAGTTTTCAGAGCATTATAATTTGAATACAACATATTTACAGAATGAATGGTTTTACAATTGTTATTCATCTCTTGTATTACTGACTATTGTTTTCAATTTTTTTGTCTTTTTTTAGTCTCATTTCATTTTGCTTTATTTTATTTGCATGTTGTTTTTTGGCTAATTACTTCTACTGCACACTGTTTGTAATATCAAAAAGTCGCCACAGCCTAATGGCCCAACAATGTAAGTTGAAAAAAAGTGAAATCTCTAACAATTGGTTTTAAAACATTTATCAAATATCATTTTAATTTTTAAAAATGTATGTAAATCAATATGCCCAAAAAAGAAAAAAATATGTAAACAAAGGTGTTAATAGGGCTGTTTCTAATGGAGGAAATCGTGAGTATTTTGTATAGTCATCTTCTGCTACTCTACATTTTATAATTTTTCTAGAATTAATTTATTTTATTTATTACTTTTGTAGTAAAAGATAACAATGGATAATTAACGAATGCTGTTCCTTGATACCAGGAAGCAGTACTACATGGCGACCAAAGAGAGCAGGGCTTTGGGCTGCTCAGGATTCAAAGTCTCACTCTAGATTGACTAGCTATGTGACTGAGCAAACAGCCTAATCTCCCAAACCACCAATTTTCTCATCTGTAAAATGGAGAAAATAGTAGTGCCTATCTCATAGGATGGCTGTGAAGATTAAAGATGGTAATATTTGCAAAATCTAGCCAGATGCCCTACATGTGGAAAGCATTCATGAGTGGTAGTTACTATCATTACTATTTAACAAAAACTTGAATGCCAGTGGTTAACATATTCATTTTGTGTCCAAAGTCTGTTCCGACCAAACTATCACACAAAGTTGCTTTTATCATGTTGCTTTGATTACAATTCATTTGGCCAAAATGCTCTCAGCCAAAATATAATCCAGCTCATTACCTTGGACTCATCCTTGACCCTTCCTCTCTCACACTCCATATACAATCTATCAGGAAATGGCATCTGCTTTCCCTTCAAAGCATGCTCAGAATGATTACTTCCCACTGCCTCCGCTACTCACTGCTACAGTCCTCATCGAGTCACCACTATCTATGGCCTGGATTAGTTTAATAGCCTCCCAGCTGTAAATAAATACAGGAAAAGTTGAGTAAGCTTTTTAATAATCTGTGTTGTTTTCTTACTTATTGTTATGTATTACTTTTGTAATAAATCTGCCTGCCTAGCAGAGCTCTGAAATGCTCTGCCCTGGATCTCCTGTTGTCATGCTTTCTTCCCCTGTTAACATGTTAAAGTGTTGCTCTGGTTTGGACCTCAGATACCAATCAATTGTCTGAACCATACCTAAGGTGTCCAACCATGAAGTCTGCCTGCAATTGATGGGTTTCCAAGGATAGGGATTATTCAGTGCTAAAACTGAGAGAGTCCTGGGCAAACTAGGATAGTTGGATACCCTAACTACACCCATCATGCTCTCCAAAATCACATTCTTAACTCCACTTAAGATTTCCTAACAACAATATTGACTGGGTCTACCTCCTTCACCATCTCCAGGTCCAGATCAGGATTCCCAACATTTAGGACCAGTCATATTCCCAGATACGACTCCAACAGCTTACCAAGTGAACTCCCATCATCTGAATTTTCATGTCATTCTCTTATCCCCAAATCTCCTTCAAATGTACCTGCTCCTTTTCTTCCATCCAACTAGTACACTTCTCAGAAAACACAGAGCTAATTCCTACCTTAGTACAACTGCAAAGATGCCACTTGGCCCCTTGCTATAACTCCTCCATGTCCTCTGAGGCACAGCTCACTTTCATCCTCCTTCAAGAACTTTCTCTAGTCTATTAAATTCATGTAGGAACTTTTAATTAGGAGTTCTCTATATCAACTGCCTTAACTTCAATTGGGCACATCATTTACTTCTGTGGTTTTTGTCACTTAATTCATGTGATCAATGAATTTCTAATATGTGTTGCTTTTACCTTCCCAAAAGATTATTTTCTCAAGTGGACAAGAATTATCAAGTACAAGCTAATCTCATAATAGTTGCTCAATATTTTTAAAATAATAGGTAGTAAAATACTTGTGCCAGAAGAAAAACAACACATATTAATAAAAAGCTTACTCAACTTTTACTTTATTTATTTACAGCTGGGAGGCTATTAAACTAATCCAGGTCATAGATAGTGGTGACTCGATGAGGACTGAGGCAGTGAGTAGTGGAGGCAGTGGAAAGTAAGCATTCTGAGCATGCTTTGAAGGGAAAGCAGATGCCATTTCCTGATAGACTGTAAATGGAGTGTGAGAGAGGAAGGGTCAAGGATGAGTCCAAGGTAATGAAGTTTTCCCTGAAGCATTCAAAGATGTTGCTGTATTTAATAATGATTCTTCTTCTAGATTAGAAACAAAACACTAACTGTGAAATTTTGCTTTAAATCCATCTCTTCTCTGTATATTTAAATATAATTTCATGTGGACCTTCACTAAGGTACCCTAGAATATTAGTCAATTCAGTTAACAAATCTACAAAGTGAGTCATTCATAATCCCCAACCAAAAAAATTATTTTAGATGACAAATCGACTCGCAAAGCCCTTCCTTCGGACAACGAATGCATTCTGATAAGAAAAGAAGAGAGTAGAATTTTGCTTCTTTGAACAAAGCTGAAAAACAATAGCAGTGGCTTAGATTGTATCAGACTGGTCATTTTGGTAACATCATATAATATGGAATTCAGATTTGCTGGCAAACACACACAAAAGCTTCTCCAAATATGATGGTTGTCATGGTTTTCAAAAAAACTTTTGTAACAAAGATAAATCCGGAAAAAAAGCAATAACCTGGCTAGGATGCTTCAGCAGAAAAGTCAGAGGTACTGCCATGTGGTGTGGCCATTACAGAGCATTCTCTAGAGGCAGGGGCACCAACAAACTTCTTATGCATCAAATTAATCATTGCTAAATTCAGAAAGTTTAGAAGAGTAGTCATATAAATACAGTGATATTCAAATAACATTTGGACTTTCATGAATTTTGAATGATTAACTTTATGTAAATGGTCTTAAACAATACTATAAGAAAAAACCACTATCATCAGTATCTCACCTCACACTAGTAACCTAATTCATAGATTCCCAAGGTATCTCAGCACACTGGGTGGGAAGTTCCATCACAGAAAATCAATCCGTGGGTAATAGAATCCCAGCTCCTATGCCAAGGGCTAATATCAAGGCCTGAGGCAAAGCACTGGAGAAGCCAGCCAGATGGTAGGCTTTGGAACCCGATTAGGAATCAGTACTGCTCTGTCACTTTATGGCTATGTGGGCATCCTTCTTATCCCTATGGGCCTCAATGTCCTTATTGTAAAATAGAAAATACAATGCCCCTAGACTTATTAATGCTTTGGACTGGACTCAACTGCTAATTTCTGCTAATTACGTAGCTAAGAACACTTAGAAGAAATAACAGTATCCCTCATTTATATAGCACTTTGCAGTTTCTAGTTTTTCATGTACTTTGTCTCATCTCACCTTCATGGAACCCTTGGAGATATGAATGGAAATGTCCAGTACACTGGATAGATACTGCCTTGGGAGTCAGATAGACTTGAATTTGTATCCTAGTATATAACTTATTAGTTACAGATCTTTAGGCAAGGTTATCTTAACTTGTCTTAGTCTAGCTTTCCTCATCTATAAGTGGGTTCAATAGTATCTACTTCAAGGAATTGTTTTGAGGATTAAATAATACAGAATATGTAAAGTATACCTGGCAGACAGGAAATGATTAGCATCAAGGTCTGTCTCCAATAGGAACTTCTCCAAAGGAGCCCCTCCAACACACCTGCATTTTACATATGGGAAAACTAAGGCTCAGAGATGAAAAATAAAGTGTAAAGATCCCACAAATAGGAAATTCTAGAGCAAATCTAGAACCTGAGGCCAGGACTAGCATCATGAGAACTAGAATAATCAGGTCAGGAATGAAGTAGAATTAGTTATCAAATTATGAAACTATAATTTTAACTTCACTAGATAAAATATTTTCCAAATGAGCCTAAAATAATCCAACGCATTTATGGGCGGAAGGGAATTTGGCCCCATATAATTTTTTATTCTTTCTCTTTACTTCAGTGACTTACAAAATTATTCTTTGTTGGTCAAGCACTGGGCTCAAAACATATAGTTTACTTTGTGGCCTCAGTCTCAAGCACAGGAGAAGCTTACATTCCACTGCCTAGCTACATCTGATATTAATATATTCTTACAGTAGTTCCTTATATGTGGTATACGACAGGAAGAACACTTTATCAAGACTATCTTCTGGCTTTGGCTTGGCCACTCTGAGACTCTGTCACCTTGGGGAAGCCTCTTATCATCAGAGCTCTTATTTTATCTGTAAGATGATGGAGTTGGACTTTTTATAATCTCATCCCTTCTAGAGCTAGACTCAATCACAAGTGAAATAAACTCATCTTTAGGGGAGTCTAGTTAATGAATTTAAAAGAAAAAGTACATATACAGGCTGATCTGATTACTGCTTTCCCTCTCAGACCTCACCCTACTAAAACAAAGCATGGTATGGAATTAAGAGAAATAATTAACTAGGATTCCTATGAAAAGCTGGAATACACAACCTTGTAAGGTTGAGAGGCCCATTCTCCAAAATTACATAGCGTAACATAAGCCATGCTTTGATAAGATTTTATCAATGTGACTACTTCTGTACTGTGGTAATGGTTAGGACCAAATGAACTCAAGATGCCTTCCAGTCTAATTATTTCTGCTTCTATCACTACACAGAAACATTTACTCCTAGATATCTAGGCAACAAATCTAATTTTCAAATTCCCTATGACCCTTCCACATCCGGCATTATGTGTACACCTCTACTTTCTCTGATAATTTGCTCTTTGTCTCTTCTCAAGTGCCATGCCTCACTAGGATAAATCTATCCTAATGAACTCATGCATCTGAGGTTCAGTTCTGCTATTTCAAAACAGTAAAAGTCTCTTGTTTCACAAGGAAATACTAGTCCCCACTGTGTGCAAATAAATATAACTCCAGGAGAGGCCACGGGTAATTTGGTATTTCAGCTGTATCTGTATGTCGCTTAACTCAGTTTTTGTTTACTTGTTGGCAGGCTGCTATCCACATGTGGACACTGTAAGAAAAACCATGATTGTGAAATTGGCAAAGGTACAATTCATCATATTGAAAAGGTAGTAAATTGTGAAAATCCACACTATCCAGCTAACACGACTAATGGGTAATCTATGGAAAAGGGAATTATCTTCAAAACAATGCAAGGGCTTATAAATGAACAATTTATACCAGTGTAGAGGAAAAAATAAGTCTCTGGACTGCTATCCAATAATCAATAGAAATAAAAGACAAGCAATGAAGGTGCAAAAAAGAAAACAGAACGAAACAGTAAAGATTTCGTATTTAATATCCTCTGACATAAAGCTTCTTTACTAAACTCCTGAATCAGTCTTAACCTGTGTATCGATATGTCTATAGTGCTCAACATACAAAGCTGACAAACATCAAGAAAAAAATCATTTCCACATTAAAATTCACAAAATGTATCTATAATCCAACAATAAAACCAAAAGTCTTTAAGACATAACTGTAATAGACAGGATTCCTGTTTATTCACTCTCTTCCCAGTAAAAGGACTTTCCCAACTTGCCATGTGACTCAGAAAGTTACCTTTGGGGAGTGGGTATACCTTATGAGTTTGGCCGGGTGACTTGCACTAACTGATGAAATGTGAATAGAAGCAAAGTGAACTGTGTCCAAGTGAAAGCTTTAAAAATCATCACATTTTGGCCACCGCTCTCTTTCCCCTCTGCCAGGAAAACGCATGTCCCTGATAAGGGTTGTATCTTCAGATGCCATGTGGAGCCAAGCTGTGGACAGAGTCATAGGCTCTGGCAGCCTATACTTTGTCAGCAAGAAATAAACCTCTGTTGCTATAAACCACTAAGAGTTTAGGGTTGTTCATTGGAGCGGTCTTCTGAGCAAAAATTCTGAAGCAAAATAATATTCTTAAAAATTATTTTATTTGAAAATAAGAAGCAAGCGACTTGAAATCAAGGAAAATAATGTGAGGCAGAAAATGACAGATGTATTTAAAATAAAAAACAGGACAGGATACACTGATTTCATGTTCAGAGTGCATTAATCAGGTCCTATAAGAAAAATGAAGTTTCAAACAACTGCAAATAAAATCTTGTTTGCTAGTCATAGCTTATAATCAGCCATACAGTGAGGAAACAGTTTAGTATGATTCCTAAAAGCAGAATACTATATTAAACAAAAAAATCAAGTCTATAAGCAAAGAATATCAATCACAAATTACTAACATCTATGTGTATGTATACACATATCTTTCTCTGAGGGGCTCAAGCAGAGATAGTAATGTTTGAACCATCTCATGACACAAATCTGATATCGCAGAGAAAAGAATCAACAAAAAAGAACATAAACAGAAAAAGTTGCTACTTTTTCTTGTGATATGAGCATGGGAAGCAGTGGCTTTTGAAAGAAAAATATATATACTTCACCTTTTTTATTTAAAAATAAGTTATCAGTATTGACAAACCATGAAAGTGTTGAATCAGATAGTGCTGCTGAGGAGAGGGCAGCCATTTTGTACACAAGTGATTAGAGGGCGGACGTGTTCTTACTGCAAATTTGCTTTATTTACATCAGAAGCTCTTTTAACTGACCTCCCCTTAATTAGGTCCTAAACTTAACTGACACTCTGCATACCACAAAATCTACTGAATGATGCCCCACGTGAAATCTTCTCAGTTAGGAAGCTGCTTTCTTCTTGTTTGCCCACACATTCTGTTCCTATCACCTGACTGTCAGGCATGCTTCCCACAGTCCCATGCATTCATTCCTACACCTGTTTAAAACACTGGGGACAAGTTACTTTAATCATATAATTGAACTACATTTCAAATAAAATAAAGGCAGCTGAGTAAGAAAAATTCAATAGTTTCTAAGAAAATCAATTGAATGTTTTGAAAGGTCTCAAAGATAAGTCTATCAAAGAAATAGCCAAATTATATGAGGCAAAACAATTATAAAAGATAGGGGAAAATCACAACTCTAGAAGGACTCTGAACTTAGGATGCTTTGCAAGAGTCTACTTATACTACTTGAAAAAGAGTAAAACTGGATATTGAGTGGTTATGAAAAAATATGACAGCAAATGCTAATGAGAGAACCTATACTTAGAACCAAGAAAGCTTTGGTCATAGATCAGTAAATTGGTAAATACATATAGATTTATAAAACTTAAGGTAAAATGTTTGAAGTGTCAAGTCTATGATCCCATACTGGGGCCAACTTTTATTAACTTAACATAAATTGGTCCACATCACATCAAAAAAGAGAGTGTCAACTAAATTATTATATAAGCAAGTGTGAGGAACAGGGCCCCCATACACGCTTCCTAACCATCTGTGCTGGTCCTATCAGAGTCTTTTCCATGTTCATCTGTATTTATTTAGCTGAATCCTCAACTGGGTTGGAAGCTCCATGGGGAAGGGATTATACACCCAAATTCTATTAGTCCGTTCTCACGCTGCTGTGAAGAAATACTTGAGACTAGGATATTTATAAAGGAAAGAGGTTTAATTAACTCACAGTTCTGCATGGCTGGGGAGGCCTCAGGAAACTTACAATCATGGCAGAAGGCATCTCTTCTGGGGGCAGGGAGGATAAGTAGTGCCCAGCAAATGAGGAAGTCCCTTATAAAACCATCAAATCACATGAGAACTAAATCACTGTCATGAGAACAGAGTAGGGGAAACTGTCCCCATGATTCAATTATCTCTGCCTGATCCCTCCCATGGCACATGAGGATTATGGGAACTACAATTCAAGATGAGAGTTGAGTGGGAACACAACCAAACTATATCACAAATTATATATAAATTATTCCCCAAATATTCATTTATGCTGTATTGCATGAGAATTAGCTAAAAACAAACCTCTCCTTTCCCTGACCTCCTCACTTCCCCATGAGCTTGTGAGCCCCCTGAGGGCAGGCACTGTATCATATTCACCTTTGTGCAACCTCAGTACCTGATGTGACACTTTGCTCACTGAAGGCTATCAACAAAGTATCTGCTGAATTGAATCAAATATGAGAAAAAAATGTCAGTTCCTTTTGAATTAGTAATACAGTGAAGGCAAGAACGTCATTCAGAAAGTAGAATGAGCTACAACGGGATTGTAGAATAAATTTCCTATTCTCAACAAATTCTTAAGAAGTCAAAAGTCGGTGAACAGTTGAGAGGGTGAGAGGGTTTCATTCACATCTTTAAAAAAGATTAGACAAGTAGCTGTGCTCCCTGGAAAGAGAACTAGCATTGTGCCAAGCATACACCCATTTGACATACCAGAAACATATTAGATAGCTGAAAGTTTATTCAATACATTTACTACAGCATATAATGTGCAGAGTATTGAACACCCACACACGTAAAGCTGGTCCTTCCCCCCTGGACTTTATATGCCCTCAGGGGAAACAGAACAAACAGGCTGAATAACAGTACAGTAGTCCCCTTCTTATCTGCACTTTCGCTTTCTGCTGTTTCAGTTACCCTTGGTCAACCCTGATCCAAAAATATTCAATGACAAATTCCAGAAATAAACAATTCATGAGTTTTAAATTGGATGCCATTCTGAGCAATGTGATGAAATCTAATGCTGTCCTGCTTCATCCCACCTGGGACAGGAGTCCTCCCTTTGTGCAATGTATCCATGCTGTAGATGCTACCCATTCATTAGTCACTTGGTAGCCTTCTCAGTTATCAGACCAACTGCCACCTGTCACAGTGCTTGTGTTCGTGTAACCCTTATTCTACTTAGTAATAGCCCCAGAGTAGTGATGCTAACAACTCAGATATTCCCAAAAGAAGCTGTAAAATGCTTCCTTTAATTGAAAAGGTGAAAGTTCTTGACCTAATGAGGAAAGAAAAAAAAAAAATTAATATGCTGAGATTGGTAACATCTATGATAAAAATGAATCTTCCACCATAACATTTTGAGGAAGGAAAAAGAAATCTATGCTAGTCTTGCTGTTGCACTTCAAACTGCAAAAATTATAGCCACAGTCCATGATAAGTGCTTAGTTAAGATGGAAAAGGCATTAAATTTGTGGATAGAAGACAGGAACAGAAATGTGTTTCCAGTAATTACAATCAGGCTTGGTACTATCCAGTTTCAGGCATTCACTGGGGATCTTGGAACATATCCCAAAGAGGGGACTATAAAGTGTTAAAAAGGACCAAGATAGTTGTACAGAGAATGGTGGTTACAGAATTTTTGGAGGTAGTTTCAGATGATGTTTGAAACTCACTCTGAATCTGTGAAAGCTAGGTAAGTTCCAAACAAAATAATATTAGTAGGGAATGGGTTCATTAAAGTAGGGAAAACAACATTAGCAAAGTGAAAGCACTAAGAAAAGTAGATTTATGCTATAAAAAGCAACAAATCTAGCTAAAACATTGGTTATTACAGGAAAGTTGTAAACAATCAGACTAAAAAAGTAGCTTCAACATGTGGAGGGACTGAAAAGTCAGGCATAGATTAAACATGGCCTATGGATTGCACATTTGAAAAAAACTAGTTGAAAGCAGCCTATAAGAAACGTTCATTTGATCAATGTGATGGTTAATTTTATATGTGCTGAGTATTTGTGTCCCCCCCCAATTCATGTGTTGAAATCTAATTCCCCATGTAATGGCATTTAGAGGTGGGGTCTTACGGAGGTGATTAGGTCATGAGGATGGATCCCTCATGAATGGGATTAGTGCCCTTATAAAAGGGGCCCTAGAAAGCTCCCTTACTCTCTTCGCCCACATAAGGTTACAGCAAGAAGACAGCTGCCTATAAAATAGGAAGCAGGCCCTCATTACACAGCTGAAATAGAGGACACCTTGATCTTGGACTTCCCAACCTCCAGAACTGTGAGGAATACATTTCTGTAGTGTATAAGCTACCCAGCATATTCTCTTTTTGTTACAGCAGCCTGAACAGACTAAGTCAATGTGTCAACTTGACTAGGACGTGGAGTGTCCAGATATTTGGTCAAATATTATTCTGTGTGTTTCTGTGGAGTTGTTTTTAAATGAAATCAACATTTATATCGGTAGACTCAGTAAAGCAGATTACCCTAAAATGTGTAGGTGGGCCACATCCAATCAGTGGAAGGCCTGAATAAAACAAAAAGGCTGACTCTCCTCCAAGCAAGAGAATTTCAACTACCATCAAGCAAGGAATTTGGCTTTTCATGCCCTCAGACTCAAATTCAGGTCTTTCTGTGTCTCAAGCCTGCTGCCTTTGGACTCAAACTACACCATCATTTCTCCTGGCTCTCATGCCTTTAAACACGAACTAGAATTACACGTGGGCTCTCCCAGTTCTTCTTCCTGACTCACCTGTACATAATCCTTCAAGGTCAACAATTTTTAATTCTATGATAGTTTTCACTTAACTAATTTGAAAGTAGTTCTGATAAAGATAAATCATTTGAAAAAATTGTTGAGCACTTATGAGCTCTTAAGACTTGAGCACATAAGGTGAAGCACTTAGGACTAAGTATAACATAATGCAATAAAATACAGTACCTATTCCTAAAGAGTTTACAGTATTCCTAAAGAGTGGAAATAGCCATTAATCAACCACCAAAGAAATAAAAATAACTTGATAAATGTGACGACAAAGAGCAACACAGTGCTACTGAAGTATATAATAGAAAACTGACCTAGTCTAGAGTTCAAATAGGAGAAACCTAGTAAAGGGAAAATGTGTGTGTGTGTGTGTGTGTGTGTGCACACACATGTGTGCCTGTGCCTGTGTGCATGCATGTACACACATATTTGAAAGAGGGAGAATAAAGGTGATATGGTTTGGTTGTGTCCCCATCCAAATCTCATCTTGAATTCCCACATGTTGTGGGAGGTAACTCATGGGGGCGGGTCTTTTCTGTGCTGTTCCTGTGATAGTGACTAAGTCTCACAAGATTTGATGGTTTTGGGGGTTTCCCTGCACAAGCTCTCTCTCTTTGCCTGCCGCCATCCATGTAGGACGTGACTTGCTCCTCCTTGCCTTCCACCATGATTGTGAGGCCTCCCCAGCCATGAGGAACTGTAAGTCAACTAAACCTCTTTTTTTTTCCCAGTCTCTGGTACATCTTTATCAGCAGCATAAAAACAGACTAATACAAAAGGAAAGGAACTCACACATTTAATAGCTGGGTAAAAGAATATAGGCTATAAAGGTGAAAGAAAAAAAAGTGACTAAGAGGATAGGTGGTTTCAGGGAAGTCAAAGAAGGGTGAGTTGCAAGATGGAGGTAGCTGTCCACAACACCTAATGTTGCCTTGGAGTCTAGTAAAAGGAAGTCTGAAAAGCATCAAGTGGCTTCATGATGAGGACAGAACTAGTGACCTGAGAGAGAACAAACAGAAGGCCAGAGGGAAGCAGAAACCAGGTTAGTGTGGGTGGCAGAGAACGTTGGAGGTAAGAAAATGAAGACACAGTATATAGACAATTGAAGGACGGAGAGGATAAAGATCAAATGGAGAGAAGGGATAACCTACAAGGTAAGTGTTCATCAGAAAGAGAAACAGGTAGAAGATTTGTTCTTAAGAAAGAGGAGGGGATATTTCTCTATTCTAGGAAAAAAGAATGAGAAAGTGTGCATTTGTAAGGCAGTGTGAATGTTGATGTCAGAAGTTCAGGAATATATAAGTATTGTTTATTATCATCTTTCCTAATATTCCAAAAAATAGAAAAATATATCTTTTATAATATCTTTTTAATTTTAATATATTCCAAACATTAACAAAGGCTATTACATCTCTTCTTGGTCTTTTTACTAAGATCAAGTATAAAACAGGATACTTGTATTCTTCTATAGAAACATCCTCTTAAGCACTGAAAGTGCCCTCAATTCCAGATGATTTCTTTTTTTTTTTTTTTTTTTTTTTTTCTTTTTTTTTTTTATTATACTTTAGGGTTTTAGGGTACATGTGCACAATGTGCAGTTTTGTTACATATGTATCCATGTGCCATGTTGATTTCCTGCACCCATTAACTCGTCATTTAGCATTAGGTGTATCTCCTAATGCTGTCCCTCCCCCCTCCCCCCACCCCACAACAGTCCCCGGAGTGTGATGTTCCCCTTCCTGTGTCCATGAGTTCTCATTGTTCAATTCCCACCTATGAGTGAGAACATGCGGTGTTTGGTTTTTTGTCCTTGTGATAGTTTGCTGAGAATGATGTTTTCCAGTTTCATCCATGTCCCTACAAAGGACACGAACTCATCATTTTTTATGGCTGCATAGTATTCCATGGTGTATATGTGCCACATTTTCTTAATCCAGTCTATCGTTGTTGGACATTTGGGTTGGTTCCAACTCTTTGCTATTGTGAATAGTGCCGCAATAAACATACGTGTGCATGTGTCTTTATAGCAGCATGATTTATAGTCCTTTGGGTATATACCCAGTAATGGGATGGCTGGGTCAAATGGTATTTCTAGTTCGAGATCCCTGAGGAATCGCCACACTGACTTCCACAATGGTTGAACTAGTTTACAGTCCCACCAACAGTGTAAAAGTGTTCCTATTTCTCCACATCCTCTCCAGCACCTGTTGTTTCCTGATTTTTTAATGATGGCCATTCTAACTGGTGTGAGATGGTATCTCACTGTGGTTTTGATTTGCATTTCTCTGATGGCCAGTGATGAGGAGCATTTCTTCATGTGTTTTTTGGCTGCATAAATGTCTTCTTTTGAGAAGTGTCT
Organism: Symphalangus syndactylus; assembly: GCF_028878055.3. Lineage (NCBI taxonomy): Eukaryota > Metazoa > Chordata > Mammalia > Primates > Hylobatidae > Symphalangus > Symphalangus syndactylus. The sequence continues at coordinate 53,863,540 of NC_072426.2, read as the reverse complement.
GTTCATGTCCTCTGCCCACTTTTTGATGGGGTTGTTTGTTTTTTTCTTGTAAATTTGTTTGAGTTCATTGTAGATTCTGGATATTAGCCCTTTGTCAGATGAGTAGGTTGCAAAAATTTTCTCCCATTGTGTAGGTTGCCTGTTCACTCTGATGATAGTTTCTTTTGCTGTGCAGAAGCTCTTTAGTTTAATGAGATCCCATTTGTCGATTTTGGCTTTTGTTGCCATTGCTTTTGGTGTCTTAGACATGAAGTCCTTGCCCACGCCTATGTCCTGAATGGTATTGCCTAGGTTTTCTTGTAGGATTTTAATGGTTTTAGGTCTAACATATAAGTCTTTAATCCATCTTGAATTAATTTTTGTATAAGGTGTAAGGAAGGGATCCAGTTGCAGCTTTCTACATATGGCTAGCCAGTTTTCCCAGCACCATTTATTAAATAGGGAATCCTTTCCCCATTTCTTGTTTTTGTCAGGTTTGTCAAAGATCAGATAGTTGTAGCTATGCGGCATCATTTCTGAGGGCTCTGTTCTGTTCCATTGATCTATGTCTCTGTTGTGGTACCAGTACCATGCTGTTTTGGTTACTGTAGCCTTGTAGTATAGTTTAAAGTCAGGTAGCGTGATGCTTCCAGCTTTGTTCTTTTGGCTTAGGATTGACTTGGCGATGCGGGCTCTTTTTTGGTTCCATATGAACTTTAAAGTAGTTTTTTCCAATTCTGTGAAGAAAGTCATTGGTAGCTTGATGGGGATGGCATTGAATCTATAAATTACCTTGGGCAGTATGGCCATTTTCACGATATTGATTCTTCCAACCCATGAGCATGGAATGTTCTTCCATTTGTTTGTATCCTCTTTTATTTCATTGAGCAGTGGTTTGTAGTTCTCCTTGAAGAGGTCCTTCACATCCCTTGTAAGTTGGATTCCTAGGTATTTTATTCTCTTTGAAGCAATTGTGAATGGGAGTTCACTCATGATTTGGCTCTCTGTTTGTCTGTTATTGGTGTACAAGAATGCTTGTGATTTTTGTACATTAATTTTGTATCCTGAGACTTTGCTGAAGTTGCTGATCAGCTTAAGGAGATTTTGGGCTGAGACAATGGGGTTTTCTAGATATACAATCATGTCATCTGCAAACAGGGACAATTTGACTTCCTCTTTTCCTAATTGAATACCCTTTATTTCCTTCTCCTGCCTGATTGCTCTGGCCAGAACTTCCAGCACTATGTTGAATAGGAGCGGTGAGAGAGGGCATCCCTGTCTTGTGCCAGTTTTCAGAGGGAATGCTTCCAGTTTTTGCCCATTCAGTATGATATTGGCTGTGGGTTTGTCGTAGATAGCTCTTATTATTTTGAGATACGTCCCATCAATACCTAATTTATTGAGAGTTTTTAGCATGAAGGGTTGTTGAATTTTGTCAAAGGCCTTTTCTGCATCTATTGAGATAATCATGTGGTTTTTGTCTTTGGTTCTGTTTATATGCTGGATTACATTTATTGATTTGCGTATGTTGAACCAGCCTTGCATCCCAGGGATGAAGCCCACTTGATCATGGTGGATAAGCTTTTTGATGTGCTGCTGGATTCGGTTTGCCAGTATTTTATTGAGGATTTTTGCATCAATGTTCATCAAGGATATTGGTCTGAAATTCTCTTTTTTGGTTAAGTCTCTGCCAGGTTTTGGTATCAGGACGATGCTGGCTTCGTAAAATGTGTTAGGGAGGATTCCCTCTTTTTCTATCGACTGGAATAGTTTCAGAAGGAATGGTACCAGTTCCTCCTTGTACCTCTGGTAGAACTCAGCTGTGAATCCATCAGGTCCTGGACTCTTTTTGGTTGGTAAGCTATTGATTATTGCCACAATTTCAGAACCTGTTATTGGTCTATTCAGAGATTCAACTTCTTCCTGGTTTAGTCTTGGGAGGGTGTATTTGTCGAGGAATTTATCCATTTCTTCTAGATTTTCTAGTTTATTTGCATAGAGGTGTTTGTAGTATTCTCTGATGGTAGATTGTATTTCTGTGGGATCGGTGGTGATATCCCCTTTTTCGTTTTTTATTGCATCTATTTGATTCTTCTCTCTTTTCTTCTTTATTAGTCTTGCTAGCGGTCCATCAATTTTGTTGATCTTTTCAAAAAACCAGCTCCTGGATTCATTAATTTTTTGAAGGGTTTTTTGTGTCTCTATTTCCTTCAGTTCTGCTCTGATTTTAGTTATTTCTAGCCTTCTGCTAGCTTTTGAATGTGTTTGCTCTTGCTTTTCTAGTTCTTTTAATTGTGATGTTAGGGTGTCAATTTTGGATCTTTCCTGCTTTCTCTTGTGGGCATTTAGTGCTATAAATTTCCCTCTACACACTGCTTTGAACGTGTCCCAGAGATTCTGGTATGTTGTGTCTTTGTTCTCGTTGGTTTCAAAGAACATCTTTATTTCTGCCTTCATTTCATTATGTACCCAATAGTCATTCAGGAGCAGGTTGTTCAGTTTCCATGTAGTTGAGCGGTTTTGACTGAGTTTCTTAATCCTGAGTTCTAGTTTGATTGCACTGTGGTCTGAGAGACAGTTTGTTATAATCTCTGTTCTTTTACATTTGCTGAGAAGAGCTTTACTTCCAACTATGTGGTCAATTTTGGAATAGGTGCGGTGTGGTGCTGAAAAAAATGTATATTCTGTTGATTTGGGGTGGAGAGTTCTGTAGATGTCTATTAGGTCCACTTTATGTAGAGCTGAGTTCAATTCCTGGATATCCTTGTTAACTTTCTGTCTCGTTGATCTGTCTAATGCTGACAGTGGGGTGTTAAAATCTCCCATTATTATTGTGTGGGAGTTTAAGTCCCTTTGTAGGTCACTGAGGACTTGCTTTATGAATCTGGGTGCTCCTATGTTGGGTGCATATATATTTAGGATAGTTAGCTCTTCTTGTTGAATTGATCCCTTTACCATTATGTAATGGCCTTCTTTGTCTCTTTTGATCTTTGTTGGTTTAAAGTCTATTTTATCAGAGACTAGGATTGCAACCCCTGCCTTTTTTTGTTTTCCAGTTGCTTGATAAATCTTCCTCCATCCCTTTATTTTGAGTCTATGTGTGTCTCTGCACGTGAGATGGGTTTCCTGAATACAGCACACTGATGGGTCCTGACTCCTTATCCAGTTTGCCAGTCTGTGTCTTTTGATTGGAGCATTTAGCCCATTTACATTTAACGTGAATATTGTTATGTGTGAATCTGATCCTGTCATTATGATGTTAGTTGGTTATTTTGCTCGTTAGTTGCTATAGTTTCTTCCTAGCCTCGATGGTCTTTACAATTTGGCATGTTTTTGCAGGGGCTGGTACCGGTTGTTCCTTTCCATGTTTAGTGCTTCCTTCAGGAGCTCTTTTAGGGCAGGCCTGGTGGTGACAAAATCACTCAGCGTTTGCTTGTCTGTAAAGTATTTTATTTCTCCTTCACTTATGAAGCTTAGTTTGGCGGGATAGGAAATTCTGGGCTGAAAATTCTTTTCTTTAAGAATGTTGAATATCGGCCCCCACTCTCTTCTGGCTTGTAGAGTTTCTGCTGAGAGATCAGCTGTTAGTCTGATGGGCTTCCCTTTGTGGGTAACCCGACCTTTCTCTCTGGCTGCCCTTAACATTTTTTCCTTCATTTCCACTTTGGTGAATCTGACAATTATGTGTCTTGGAGTTGCCCTTCTTGAGGAGTATCTTTGTGGCGTTCTCTGTATTTCCTGAATCTGAATGCTGGCCTGCCTTGCTAGATTGGGGAAGTTCTCCTGGATAATATCTTGCAGAGTGTTTTCCAACTTGGTTCCATTCTCCCCATCATTTTCAGGTACACCAATCAGACGTAGGTTTGGTCTTTTCACATAGTCCCAAATTTCTTGGAGGCTTTGTTCATTTCTTTTTATTCTTTTTTCTCTAAACTTTCCTTCTCTCTTCATTTCATTCATTTCATCTTCTATCAGCGATACCCTTTCTTCCAGTTGATCGCATCTGCTACTGAGGCTTCTGCATTCTTCGCGTAGTTCTCGAAACTTGGCTTTCAGCTCCATCATCTCCTTGAAGCCCTTCTCTCCATTGGTTATTCTAGTTATCCATTCTTCTAATTTTTTTTCAAAGTTTTTAACTTCTTTGCTATTGTTTTGAATTTCCTCTCGTAGCTCAGAGTAGTTTGATCGTCTGAAGCCTTCTTCTCTCAACTCATCAAAGTCATCCTCCATCCAGCTTTGTTCCGTTGCTGGTGAGGAACTGCGTTCCTTTGGAGGAGGAGAGGTGCTCTGTTTTTTAGAGTTTCCAGTTTTTTTGGTCTGTTTTTTCCCCATCTTTGTGGTTTTGTCTACTTTTTGTCTTCGATGATGGTGATGTACAGATGGGTTTTTGGTGTGGATGTCCTTTCTCTTTGTTAATTTTCCTTCTACCAAACAAGACCCTCAGCTGCAGGTCTGTTGGAGTTTACTAGAGGTCCACTCCAGACCCTGTTTGGCTGGGTCTCAGCAGCGGTGGCTGCAGAACAGTGGATTTTCGTGAGACCACAAATTCAGCTGTCTGATAGTTCCTCTGAAAGTTTTGTCTCAGAGGAGTACCCGGTTGAATGAGGTGTCAGTCTGTCCCTACTGGGGGGGTGCCTCCCAGTTAGGCTGCTCAGGGGTGAGGGACCCACTTTAGGAGGCAGTCTGTCCGTTCTCAGATCTCCAGCTGCATGCTGGGAGAACCACTACTCTCTTCAAAGCTGTCAGTCAGACAGGGACATTTAAGGCTGTGGAGGTTCTCGCTGAGTTTTTGGTTGTCTGTGCCCTGCCCCCAGAGGTGGAGTCTACAGGGGCAGGCGGGCCTCCTTGAGCTGTGGTGGGCTCCACCCAGTTCGAGCTTCCTGGCTGCTTTGTTTACCTAAGCAAGCCTGGGCAATGGCGGGCGCCCCTCCCCCAGCCTCGTTGCCGCCTTGCAGCGTGATCTCAGACTGCTGTGCTAGCAATCAGCGAGACTCTGTGGGCATAGGACTCTCCGAGCCAGGTGCGGGACACAATCTCCTAGTGTGCCGTTTTCCAGGCCCGTTGGAAAAGCGCAGTATTAGGACGGGACTGACCCGATATTCCAGGTGCCGTCTGTTTCCCCTTTCTTTGACTAGGAAAGGGAACTCCCTGACCCCTTGCGCTTCCCGAGTGAGGCAATGCCTCGCCCTGCTTCGGCTCGCGCACAGTGCGCTTCACCGACTGTCCTGCACCCACTGTTAGGCACTCCCTAGTGAGATGAAACCGGTACCTCAAGCAGAAATGCAGAAATCACCCGTCTTCTGTGTCGCTGGGGCTGGGAGCTGGAGACCGGAGCTGTTCCTATTCGGCCATCTTCAATTCCAGATGATTTCTAACCCATGATTTCTCCTGTAAGTCTTACAGTTAGATACTTTATTAGCTTTGGTGTTAGATCAATTGTAAACATCACCACAAGCTCTCTCTCTTTGCCTGCCACCATCCATGTAGGACGTGACTTGCTCCTCCTTGCCTTCCACCATGATTGTGAGGCCTCCCCAGCCATAAGGAACTGTAAGTCAACTAAACCTCTTTTTTTTTTCCCAGTCTCTGGTACATCTTTATCAGCAGCATAAAAACAGACTGATACAAAAGGAAAGGAACTCGCACATTTAATAGCTGGGTAAAAGAATATAAGCTATTCTTATAGCTTATATGCACTTAAAGCACATATTTATCGTTGCTGTAAAATATACAAGTATTCATCTGAATCTTCTAGATAAAAACTGATTATTATGCTCATCATTTCTCTCTAACTGGGGGAATCTAGATACCAAAACTGCATGTTAGACTGGCTAGGATGAAAAGCTCTGTTCCACCACTTTCAAGCTCTATATACTTGGGTTCAGTTTTTCATCAGCAAAACGGGAATAGTACTACTACTTTAGGGGAGATTGTTAGAATTAAATAAGACAATATATCTAAAGTGTTAAGCATAGTGCCAATTACTATTAGTCACAATGACTATTTTTATCATTATTATTAATAAACCCAATATAAAGGGCTATGTGCCACAAGATTTATATAGAGTGAAAGTCAAATGTTCTGAGGCTATTCTACCCACCTGCCTATCAAATTCACCATGCTCTGGAGGTGACTTCCAGCACCATCTCCACCAATTTACCACCAACATGCTCAGGAATTGCCATGCCTGACTGTCAATCCAATACTAAGTCTAAAAGGACTGGTTACTACAACTACCTGATGATTATAAGGCTAGTGATACTGTTATAAGGCTAGGTTTCCTGAAGGATATATTTAATCTCTGAGGTGCCTGCTGATGCAAAATTTCAATAATTTGATAAATTTGTATGATGTATCAAAGTGACTCCATTTGAAATCTCATTTCATAAGCATGGATAATAAAAGTTTTTTATGTTTGTTCTGTTTTGCTTTTACTTATTGACTGACTTTCTAGAAGTAAAACATTATCATAGAGTTTCTCTATGGGTTCTAGATTATGTCAACAGAATTAAAAATCATCAACTTTATTCAATAGCAAGGTGCAAAGTATTTCAAAGGATTGTGATATTAATCTTTTACATACAACTTGCACTTTTACATACAACATAACATTATTCCAAGCAATGTCATGTTGCATGTGAAATATCTGAAACAAAGCAGGTTATACTTACAAAAGTTTGATATAAAAATATAAATGTTCGATAATGAGCATTTTAAATTTGATAAAGTTGAAAACAAGCTACATAGATGCATGATATATTCCAAAGTCCAGAAATGGGCATGGAATTAATTAAGTCACTGAGGGAAAGTTCTCAAAAGCCTAGTTGAGTTTACATTCTACTGCTTGGAGAAGTGTAGGGTTAACTCTCAGCAAGAATGATATGCCCCTTTTTGTTCCTGTCTACTGTCTGCAAAACTAATAAAACAGACATGTGTAAACCACCATACAGTGTACACAGCCATATCTCAAAGGACTTAATTAACCACAGGAAAAGAAACCAGAAAATGACTCTGTTTTAATCTCTGTCCACTGAGGTGAATTAAATAATATAACCATTAAGTACCAACTTAAGAAATCATAGACACACTAGTCAAATGATTACCCATTTAATTAAGTATAATAAGACAGTATGTATAGTTTTGACATAAACTAACCCTGATAATGATTCATATAATTACTTTCTAGACTTCTGTTAAACAAAGCTCCATGTGAAAGGAATGCCCATCCTCCAATTGTACAACCCCTCTTCCATTCAGCCTCTGTACCTTCCTCATGCAGTAAAGTACCATAGACAATAGCCTACAACTCTGCTACTAATCTTCCCTTTTCCTTTCCTCAAGCTGTCTTTTTTCGGGGAGTAAGATAAAGCTTTTTATTCTATTATTTCTTTATCTCGACACATACACATAATTGTACATATTCATGGGGTACATAGTGATGTTACAATACATATCATGTATAGTGATCAGATCAAGATAATTAGCATATCCATCATCTCAAATATGTATCATTTCATTGTGTTGGGAACATTCAATGTCTTCTTTCTAGCTATTTGAAACTATATATTATTGTTAACTATAGTCATCCTACAGTGGTATAGAATAGCAGTGCCCAACCTTTTTGGCACCAGGAACAGGTTTTGTGGAAGACAGTTTTTCCATGGACAGGGATGGGGCGGGGGATGGTTTTGGGATAAAACTGTTCCACCTCAGATAACCAGGCATTAGCTAGATTCTCATAAGGAACACACAACCTAGATCCCTGGCATGCGCAGTTTACAACAGGTTTTGCACTCCTATTATTATGGGATCTTTGGGGTGTTGCTTTTCTGGCTGGAAACCTCTGTGGCCAGTCGTGCCTTTGCCCAAATTTTTGCTTCAGCCCACTGAGCTCATTCTGCTCACTCGACCTGGCAGGCTGTGTTCAGCTCACACTAATGGCCTGGATTCCGCACCTGCCAAGGGAGACTGCATGGAGCGGCAAGGGGTGTGAGAGTGAGTGTGGGCTCTGGCCAATGCACAGTCAGATATGCCATCTGCTGCATTAAGGGTGGGCAGCTCCAGGTGCCAGCACAAGTGCCAGCTCTCTGCAAGGCTGCAGCTGGGACAGGCACACCACAAGCAGCTTCCACAGCTGACACCAGGGAACATAGTGGCATCCAGAAGCTTGGAGACACCAGGAACTGCGGCACCCCAAAGAAGGAGTCACAGCCCTGGCTTGGGGAGCTCCCAGGTCTAGGTTCCCTGAAAGGCTGCAGCTCTTCTCTCCTTCTCTTCACTTGCAATGTGGCAAGCAAGGAGCAGGTCTCAGTCTTGTTTGCGTTACAGCTCTTTTAGCCTCGCCATTCGGCGGGTCCCAAATTCTTGTCCTGTGACCAGGAAAAATGAGGTATACAAACAAGTAGAAGGTGAGCAACATGAAGAGGAACTTCATTGAGCAACAGAACAGCTCAGAGGAAACATGCAGGTTTTCTTTCCACAGGCAGGGTATACCAACGAGCATTCAGGCTGCTAGCAGAGAAGGTAACTCCTCTCTCCAGGCAAGTCATCACAACAAGCATTCAGTTCTCAGCAGAGAGGGTAGCTCCTCTCTGCAGCTAGTCATTCCATCATCTGCTCTGCTCTGGCTGAGCCTGAGGCTTTTACAGGCCTCGGAGGGGAGGAAGGTGCATTCATTGGTCCACAGGCAGTCATGGACAGGCCCAGAAAAGGCAACACAAGTTCCCATTCTGGTCAACCGGACTGTCAGCCTGGCCCCCAGCCTTCAGGCACTCCCTAGCCTGAAGGTGGGGCCTCACTGGGTACCTGCCCCCTTTCGCCCAGGAGCCTATCTGCCTCCTGCCACCCTCCATGGAGCCCAGGTGCTTGTGCCAAAGGGCACCTGCAGGCCACACTGAGCTGCCCTCAGCTCCGCATCGGTTTCCAACCCCCCCACACTCATTGGTGCCCAAGTCTGGTGGGGGAGCCGAGGCAGCAGGCAGCTGGTGTGTCAGCACTGCCCCAAGTGTATGCACCCCCAGCCGGGCTGTGACAGCAACCGGGCTCAGCCCCACATTGCTCTGAGATCAGAGCAGGCGCTGACAGCTGGGAGAAGCCAGGGAGTGGGAGCGGACACTTCAGAGCCTGCAAGCAGCACAGGGAGGCCTGGGTCCACAGTGCCAACTTGGGTAGCTGAAGCCGCATCTGGGAGGGTGTGGCTGCTACCTGCTCCTGGCTCCCACTGGCTCCATGGAGCATGCAGTCCTGGCTGTGCCCCTTCATACCCTGGGGCAGGGCTCCAGGTTCTCGCTGGGCTGGGGCCAGCATTTGGGGTAAGAGTGACATTGCCACAAGCTCCCCCCATTGTCCCTGTGCTAAGGGACAGCCTGGGGCTCCCCGTCATTTGGCTCAGGGCCCTGCCTGGGGAGGGGCTCCTCTGGGAGTGGATCACGGGCCCCAGGCCCAGCCATTGGGAATGTCAGGCTTGGCAGTCACCCCAATGCGGGGTGGACCCCATGGACATGGCCCTGGGCAGCCCCACGCAGAGCCTCCTCCCAAAGCATAGGAACCCAGCACCCTCGGCAGGGTGGGTACAGTGACTGCATGGCTGGCTGGGTCCTCAAAGCAAGCACTGCTCCCAATTCCCACCTCAGGCCCAAAAAGTATGGCCCCAGCTCTGTGACCTAGGCCCAGCCCCTTCACCCTATGGGCAAGCACAGCACCACTCCAGGCCCAGCTTCATCTAGGGCCCCTCTCTGCCAGACCCAGGACCACAATATGGGGCCCCTCTGTCCATCACAGGTCACGACTCTGCCCACGATGGGCCTGGCAGGCAACCCAGCCTGGATACATCATGGTGGCCACTAGCGGGGCAGGCTGCAGGGGGCTGTCTGCCTCCTCCCCATACCCTCCCTGCAGTGGCTGGCATGATGGCAGTGGCCACTCCAGACAGCCCTCCACTGCCATCACTATGAGAAACCAATGCCACTGCTGCTCGGACAGGAGGCAGAGCTCAGGCAGTAATTCTCACTCACCCATGGCTCACCTCCAGCTGTGCAGCCAGGTATGGGTCTACGGCACAGGGGTTGGGGACCCCGGTGAAAAAGTCTAGAACTTATTCCTCCTATCTTGCTGTAATGTATCCTTTAACAAATCTCTGCCTATCCTTGTGTTTTTTAAATCATGTGAGATCTGTACGGTGACTAAGACTCAATCAAGGATGATTAGATTAGGGTCTAAGGTAACATTTTCCTAGATTTTGTGACACAGTAGACTTCTCAAAATTATCAGAGTGAAATATACTTGGCTTAATACAGTATAACTTTGTTATACAAATTACATTGAGTACAGTATATAAAGTACAAGATAATTTTTATACCTTCTTTTGAGTAGTGAATTCAGTGATAGAATGCAGAACTTCACATTTTACTTTGTATTGCTCAACAGTGGCTGAACCTTTTATGACAGTCTATTCAGGCGCTGGATGTAGTACAGTTTTCTTTGAATAGAAATGTCCCTAGACTACTCAACTTCCATTGATAAAGACCTACATGTGGCTAATTCTGCTGTTTTGTGTTGTATCCATTACATTTACTTCACTTTGTAATTTGTTTATTGACTTCTTTAATGCCAACCATTAAAAAATAATTTAAAACTTAGCATAAAACATATTTCCAATTTTGAAACACAAAAACAAAGTCATTTCCTTCTTTACGTTCATACAACAAAAATCTTGCCTGGCAACAAGTAGCATATGTGCTTATTCTGGGTGTCTAGATTTTAGTTTTAACACTTCAAAAATACACACCACACACACACCCACACACTCACACGTACATTGTTGTTAGTTTAATTTCCTCCTCTGGTAAGTGAGCTTTCGTGTTGTTTGCTTGGCTCCATATATAACAAATGTTTCATTATATTTGCCAGTGACTAAAACATTCTTAAGATTCTTCTTTTTAATTTCTACTGTACCTCCTAAATCTTGTAATGATATAGCCCAGTTCCAGTATATTTAGTGCAATATTGATTAATTTTCAAATAGTAATCTTTCATTACTACATTTGTTAGGTATGATTTGAAAGCACCCTACCACTTCATAGTAAATACTTCTTTTCTCAGTAGCCTTAGCTATTTCATTATTCTATATCCTAGTTTTCTGAGTGAGTCCAGACTGAACTCTCTGGTTGTTAATCAACAGAGTATCTGAATTAAAGGCTCTGCTTGTCTGTGGTTATATCTGTAAAAAGACTTTTGACATTAACGATGAGGTGCTGTTGGCTGCACAGCAGTCTGGCTAAGATAAAACTACTTAGCAGTAGACTGAAATGTGTACACACACACAAGTACACACTCAGCACTCACAGAGTAAAAATGTGACACTTTGCCAGATCAAATACTCACACACACATATATTGCAGGCCAGAGTTCAAGTGGAAGCATTTGCTTTCTGTTATTTTAAAGGAAACAGATGTAAGCCTTTTCCCAAGTGACAAGGTACATTCAACTAGGTGTACCACATCAGGAAAGAGGCAGAAAAGCTGCCAAAGGAGGCCAGTTCAACAAGCACTTACTGAGCCCCCACTAGACAAAATGAACACTGGGAAACAAACATAACTGACACAAACGCCGTTCTTGAGAAATTCGGCCTAGTGATAGAGATGACAACGTAAATAAATAGTTTATCTAAGTGTCATCATGATATTAAGTATTTTGGATTTCAATTCTAGGAGTCTTGGGAATATTTCAAATTAAATATTTTTAAAATGTTTTAAATTTTAAAATTTTTAAATTAAACCCTATAATTTAATCTAAATATGAAATGTAAGATTTGCCACTTTCCCCCCAGGACAACGTCACAGAACTTCTATTTTCCATTCTACTTCACACTTTCACTATCACCAATCCTATTACAAGCAGAAGCCCCAAATCAATGAGGGAACAAACATTCTTCAGCCCTCTAGCCTTCTTTTGGTTAATGTTACAGAGGTAGGCTTTGTTAGGTCACTAAATATGGAAAGAATATGAGCCCCATAAGGCTATAATTTCTAGGGACACAACTTTCTAATATTCAGCATTACCCAATCTGCAAAAACATCTGAGAGCAGGCAGAATTCAGAGGATTTCTATAAGAAACAATCAGTCAGCTGGGCATGGTGGCTCACATCTATAATCCCAGCACTTTAGGAAGCTGAGGCAGGCGGATCACTTGAGATCAGGAGTTTGAGACCAGCCTGGCCAAAGCAGCTGGCGAAATCCTGTCTCTACTAAAAATACAAAAATTAGCCAGGCATGATGGTATGCACCTGTAATCCCAGCTACTCAGGAGGCTGAGGCAGGAGAATAGCTTGAACCCAGGAGGCAGAGGTCGCAGTGAGCCGAGATTGTGCCACTGCATCACTCCAGCCTGGGCAACAGAGAAAGACTCTGTCTCGAGATAAATTAATTAATTAATTTAATTTAATGCCAATGTCCTGCACAAGACCACCATAAATGAGCACATAAAAGGTGCTCTATAGGCCAGGCATGGTGGCTAATGCCTGTAATCCCAGCACTTTGCGAGGCCAAGACAGGACGATCGCTTAAGCACAAGAGTTCAAGGCCAGCCCGGGCAACAATGCAAGACCCCATCTCTACAATAAATTTTAAAAAGTAGACGGGCATTCTGGCACATGCCTGTGGTCCCAGCTACATGGGAGGATCCCTTGAACCCAGGAGATGGAGGCTGCAATGAGCCATGATCAGGCCACTGCATGCTGGTCAACAGAATGAGATCCTGCCTCAAAAAAAAAAAAAAAAAAAAGAAGAAGAAAAGAAAATAAAGAAAGCATCAGCCTGCACAAAACTTTCTTCTTTAAAAAAGCTGAAAAGTGGTTTGGCACAAACATATAAGCATAATGATTTTAATCCTATCCCTAGGGTCACCAAGCCACTACATCTAATAAAGATCTCAGCACACAGTACAGTAAGACTTCTTCCCCACAGGGCATTTCTTGTGTCTATAAAGTCCTTATCTTTCCAAAGAAGAGAATGGCCACAGAGCACCGCAAGCACAATGTCATCCACAGTAAATACTACTCAAGTGGCCTAAGAGGATGCTTCGTGCACCTAACCACAGAGGAGCTCCGTAGCAGGGTGCATAGGCCACTGCAGCCACTGTGGGGCAGGCTCACTAGGATTCAGTCACTCCACACAGCAGGTTGTCTCTTGAGTAGTGGATAATTACTGAGAAGTCTTCTACTTGCACAGAATTATACTAGATACTCTGGGAAAGCTTTATAAGAAATAAAACAGATTTTACTTTGTTTCATATACAGACGATATTATAAAGACAAAAACTACAAACCTGGCAACGGGTGGTGACAATGAAAATTTAAGCTTACTATATCAGCACTTACAGGCGTACTTTGCTTTATTGCACTTTGCTTTATTGTGCTTCATAGATATTACATATTTTACAAATTGAAGGATTGTAGCAACCCTACATCAAGCTAGTTTCTTAGAGCCATTTCTCCAACACCATGTGCTTACTTCATGCCTCTGTTACTTTTTGCAATATTTCTAACCTTTTTATTATTATTGTGTCTGTTAGGATAACCTGTGATCAAGGGTCTTTGGTGTTACCATTGTAATTGTTTAGGGGGCCACCATAAACCATACCTATATAGTGGCAAGCTTAACTGATAGTGTGTGTGTTCTGACTGCTCTACCAGTAGCCCTTCCCCCATCTCTCTCTCTCTCTCCTCAGGACTCCCTGTTCCCTGAGACACAACAATATTGAAATTAGGTCAATTAATAACCCTACAATGGCCTGTAAGTATTCAAGTGAAAGAAACAGTCACACGTATCTCACTTTAAATCAAAAGCTAGAAATGACTAAGCTTATGAGGAAGGCATGTCAAAAGCTGAGACAGGCTTAAAGCTAGGCCACTTGGGCCAAACAGCCAAGTTATAAATGCAGAGGAAAAGTTCTTGAAAGAAATTAAAAGTGCTACTCCAGTGAACACACAAATGATAAGGAAAGCGAAACAATCTTATTGCTGATATGGACAAAGTTTGAGTGGTCTGGATAGAAGATCAAACCAGCCACAACATTCTCTTAAGCCAAACCAGAGCAACGCCCTAATTCTATTCAATTCTATGAAGGCTGAGAGAGACAAGAAAGCTGCAGAAGAAAGGCTGGATGCTAGCAGAATTACGAGGTCTAAGGAAAGAAGCCATCTCTATAACACAAAAGTGCAAGGTGAAGCAGCAAGAGCTGATGGAGAAGCTGCAGCAAGTTACCCAGAAGATCTATTTAAGATATTAGTAATTAAGAAAACTGGCTACACTAAACAACAGATTTTCAATGTACATGAAATAGTTCTATTGGAAGAAGATACCATCTAGAATTTTCATGGCGAGAGAGGATAAGTGACACCTGGCTTCAAAGCTTCAAAGGACAGGCTGACTATCTTGTTAGAGTCTAATGCTGCAGGTGACTTTACATTGAAGCCAATGCCCATTTACCATTCAGAAAATCCTAGGGCCCTTAAGAATTGTGCTAAATCTACTCTGCCTATGTTTTATCAATGGAATAACCAAGCCTGGATGATGGCACTGTCATCTGTTTACTGCATAGTCTACTGAATATTTTAAGCCCACGGCTGAAAACTACTGCTCATTTGAGAAATTCCTTTCAAAATAATACTGCCATTGACAAGTCACCTGGTCACCCAAGAGCTCTGAAGGAGTATTCAAGAAGACGAATGTTTTAATTCCTGCTAACACAACATCCATTCTGCAGCCCATGGATCAAGGATAAATTTCGACTTTCAAATATTATTTCTGAAACACACTTCATAAGGCTATTGCTGTCACAGTGATTCCTCTGGTAGATCTGAGCAAAGTAAAAATTGAAAACCTTCTGGAAAGGATCGACATTCTAAATGCCATTAAGAACATGTGTGATTCATGAGATAGGAGCAAAATATCTTTTTTTTTTTTTTGAGATGGAGTCTCGCTAAAAAAAAAAAAAAAAAAAAAAAAAAAGAGCAAAATATCAAATGAACAGAAGTTTAGAAGTCAATTCCAACCCTCATGGATGACTTTGAGGTTTTCAAAACCTCAGGAGAAGTAACTGCAAATGTGATGGAAATACCAAGAGAACTAACTAGACTTAGAAGTGAGGCCTGAAGATGTGACTGAATTGCTGTAAGCTCATGATAAAACTTGTATAGATGAGGAGTTGCTCCTTACAGATGAACAAAGAAAGTAGTTTCCTTAGATGGAATCTACTCCTGGTGAAGATGCTGTGAATATTGTTGAAATGACAGCAAAGAATTTCAAATATGACATGAACTTATCTGATAAAGCAACAGCAGGGTTTGAGAAGACTGACTCCAATTTTTAAAGTTCTACTGTGGATAAAATGCTATCAAAAAGCAAAGCATGCTACACAGAAACCTTTTGTGAAAGGAAGAGTCAATTGATGCAGCAAACTTCATTGTTGTCTTATTTAAGAAATTACCACAGCCACGCTAGCCTTCAGCAACCACCACCCTGATCAATCAGCAGCCATCAACATCAGGGTGAGACACTTCACCAGCAAAAAGATTCCAACTCATTGAAGGCTCAGATAATCATTAACACATTTTAGCAATAAAGTATTCTTTAAAGGTATGTGTACTTTTTAGACATAATGCTACTGCACACTTAATAGACAACAGTATAGTATAAATATAACGTTTACATGCACTGTGAAACCAAAGATGGTATGGTGTTTTACTGAGATACTCACTTTCTTGGAGTGGACTGGAATGAAACCCAGAGCATCCCCAGGTGTGTAGAGGCTAAGTGTTTTGCATATGTTATCTCATTTAATTTAGTCCTCACAAAAATCCAATGAAGTAAGCATTATTACAATCAACTCATGAAGAAGAGCAGTTTTAAAGGTTATTTTTACTGCTATGAAGACAAGAGCTAGATCATCTTTTTAGTCATAGCATCTCCAGTGCTCAGCACTGGGCCTGGCACGTAGCAGATGCTCCATAGCTATGGGTTGAATGAATGAGTTAAGTAACTTGCTTAGCCAGCAAAAGTCAGAGCCAGGGATCTACTTCAAGTCCTTTAGACAACAAAGCTCATGCTCTTTCTACTGCTTGAAACTGCCTTTCTTAATATTATCCAAACTGGGTTGGGTTCTGCATTCCTTCTGATTCTATATCAAGTGTTTGCCTTTTCCATTTACTCTAACCTTATTCCATCCTTACATAAAGCATATTCTCCCCACTGATCACTGTTGTAGCTTGAAGATGGATGTCTCAATCCCTAGGGTGTCTCGACTCCTGGTATCCAGACCGTCATGTAGTCCTTTCCTACACTGTGCCAAGGTTGGCCTGTGTGACTAATAGTATTCAACAGAAGTGATGCTATGGAACGTTATTTCCAAGATTAGGTTATAAAAGGTTGCAGCTCCCCCTTTTTCTCTCTTTCTCTCTCTCTCTCACTCACTTTTGCTGTCACTATTTCTCATCACCCTCTCTGGGAGAAGCAGGCTGTCAAGTCCTGAGCAACCCCAGAGAGAGCCCTTGTGGTGAAGAACTGAAGCCTCCTGCCATGTGAGAGACCTTGGACATAGAATCTCCAGCCTAATCAAGTCTTCAGAGACTTCAATCAAGTTTTCCCTGGCTGACCACTGGACAGCAACCTCATGAAAGTCCTTGAACCAGAACCCCAGAACCACTCAGCTAAGTTGCTCCTAAATTCCTGACCCTTACAAATTGTATAAAATCATACTGCATGTTTGTTATTTTAAGCTGTTAAAATTTGGGCTAAATTTGTTACATAACACTGGATAACTACTACAATCATAAATACATACAGATAAGACAGGCTAGATGAAAGTCATTCTGCAAAATAACTCAAAAGTCATACTCTAATAAAAGTGACTGACAGAACCTTCATATTAGTCAAAGATTAGGTTATAAAAGATTCTGTTTTACCGCTGGGTGAGACATGGATACTGGAAAGCAGGATTGGTCTTCAATAGAAGTAGAAAAGGTAACTTCCTCTATGGTTCCTAGGATGAGAGGCACAGAAAGTCCCACCTAATTAAAACTTTCCTCTACACCCAACCTGACAGGATCTGATTCTGAAATTTTACTACTGTGTATTATTATAATAATTTCAAGAGATCTAAATGTTACCTTTATCACATTTTTAGTACATTAGCTAGCAGCTAAAATGAGGCAAGAGGAGACAAAAGGAAAAAGAGACAAGAATAGATGTTGCCTAGGCATGACCTGTATATGAAGAAGAAGCAGGTGCAATGCTTTATAATGAACAGTTTGGGAACATAAAAAAATCAAGTGATACATAATATAAATAACTTAAAATATATATTTTAAAATTAACCTGGTTTGAAAATTGTCAGCAGTTTCAAAAATATCTAATATCAAGTTCAGAAACATGAAAGATTTTTAAGATCTGAATTTACGTTTTTAAAAAGTAATCTCAACTTTAAGGTATTACAACACAGGGGTTAAAAGAGTGGACAATGAAGACATATAATCTGGATTCAAATCCAACCCAGTCACTCACTTGCTGTGTGGTCTCAAGCAAGTTACTTAGATGCTCTTGAGAGTCAGTATCCTTATCTGACAAAGGAAGATGAAAATTATATAATAATCTTTCTCATACAGTCACAGTAAATAGTTAATAAATACATTAGTAAGTGAATAACTGCTTACTGGCATGCAGTAAGCATTCAGCAAGTGTTAGCTGCCATCATCATCATTTTAAGGATTAACACAGATTTCAACTTTACCACTATATATAACTTAAGAATATTCCGATAAATACATATTTCCCATGTCAATAAGCTACAAAGTTAATGAAAATAATATGGATAAGTAATAAAATTCCCCACATAAGACCAAAGTAGAGCAGGTATTTAAAACCTCACGGGACCAGTTGCATTTTTACTTTAGTTTAAAATGTTACCCTAATAAAATACAAATGCGGACCTTACTGGAAGATAACCTATTAAAAGATAGATCTGTAAGTTATTTAACTGTTATTTTTATGTTATTATTGAAGAAAATCACTAGACAGCTGTACTTTACCACTTTGTGACAGATTCTTAAAAAAATTCTAAAAATGCCATTTGTATAAATCCAGTAAGAAATAGGAAAGATAGAGAACTGGAAAAGCCATAATTTTGCACATAAGTAATAAATCCTTTTGGTGTTTATTTTTGTTGGTTGCGTAGTTGGTACTGCTGCTATTTGAATTCTGTATCAACATTATTTGTTACTCCTATGGATCTTGGTAGCTTAGTGACAATGGAGAATATCTTATCTGTGCTTGGAAAACAAAGTTGCTTCTCTCTTTAGAGATCCACATGTGATCTTCCAACTCTGTCATATTTAAATTTCATGTGATGCCAGAGAAGACCCCAGGATAAATTGCCTATGACTATCCATCCTCAGGCAAGGCAGAGAAAGGAGGTTCAATAATCTGTGACAAAATAACTGCTGGTAATGAGCATTCTAAACTGACAGCAGAATTGTGGCAGAGCTGTGAGAATATCTTGGCTCAATACCCAGTGCCTTCTCACCTCATTTAGACCATCCTCACATCCTGACACCCCTCATGAAGTGCACCAGGACCCAAATGTTTTTATCTTTTTTATGTAAATTGGTAAGTATGGCAAATAGTCACAGGAAAGACATGCCTGAAAATACGGGCTTAAGAATATGAGATGTAGCACTCCATCTCTGAAATGTTCAAATAATTAATAGTTTCAACTGTAAGTGGCATAAAATATTCATTTTCTATCAAAGGAACAGAAATTTTTAAGAGCCTGCAAAACACAAACTAGGTCAAAAATATTTTAAGCTACATATATATTTTTTTCCTTTAGTGCAACAAAATTAGCATTTAATAAGAATCACCCACTTCTTATGGAGCTTAAGGACATTTTAGTTCAATTTAAGCCACAACTTTCACATTTAGAATTTTCTAGCCATAATTGGAAACTTTTCAGAAGCCTGAACATACAGTTAAATGATTATTCTGAAAAGTGTGCATGTGGGAAGAACTGTTTGCTTACTAGATCCCTCTTTGATAATTCAGATACTTACGTTCATCATTTCCAAAGCAAATTTTCCAAAATCAAATAAATTGCAAAACTAGAAATATAATCAAGTCTCCAAGAAGGAGTTCCAATTCTCTGCCAAAACAGACCTCAACTTCATAATCCCTTGTCCAAAAAAGTTGGACCAAGTATTGACGTTTTCCACCGAGCAAGCCACATAGTCACAAATGTTTCTCATTTACTCCACTCCTGGGATATACAGCTCAAATAAAAAATTTCCTGAATACCCCAAACTTCAGATGCAATTTGGAATGCAAGTGATTCATAATGTTATGCAGGAAACATCGTGATCTTACCAACTCAATGTTTCTGGAATGCAATCTTTAGGAGATCATTCCAACCAATCAGAAGGCTGACATCCCATTCAGCCATGTGACCCAACTATTATGCTCTCTGCCTTTAGCTCAGATGTGATTTTGAACCCTCAGCAATCCTCTACACCAGCTACTGTTCAAAATAAGAAAGATGTTACCTCAAGGGAGCTAACAAAGATCCCTATTGTAATCTATGACAAAAAACATGCAGTGCACTGCATCCCCATTAAGAAAGTGCAAAACAGTGTTAAAAGAAATGAAAGCCACTGTCATTGCTCTGCACCAAAAGCCTTTCAGAGTGGCTTCTGAACATACTTAGATTCTAATTCAAGAGTGAAATTTCAGAGAGCCCACCAGTTACATGAGTCCTGTTCTAATCCCCCCTCACTCCTCTTGTTAAGTCATTAATAATTTCTTGGAGTACCTGTCATCTTTTGTGATTTATATTTTCTTTCAAGGAAAAAACACAGTTGATATAGAGGAAGAAAAGTACTGCATGGAATGTACTAAATGAACATGAAAACTGTAAGTCTTAGACAATGTGATTACTGAAAATGAGCGAAGTGCCTACAACATGATAATATACAGGGCATAGTAGAGTAGCAGAGTAAATGGTGAAAGATCAAGGTAAAAACACTTACTGACATTGTTTTCCATTAACTGAAGGGATCATTACAAGTAAGATGTTCAGTTAAGGGGAACTCCTAAGCAAGTATTACCTAAGGGAATATAAGATGAAACTCACATAACACTTTGTAAGTTTAGGCAAGGAAAGAGACCTACTGATTCTACAGAAATAATAGGCAATAGGAAGACATTTCTGAAACCGAAGGAGTTTGGAGAAGGCTTAAAATCATTATTTACACCTAAAAAGAAAAACAATCTAGCATAAATAATATTCTCCACAATCACAATGATGGAGAACCTACCAAAACAATGGGTTGGCTTAAGGTAAATTCATGGCTCTATAGGCAATTTTGCTAATAGTAACATTTACAAAGAAACAAACTGGGTCTGTAAATTAAAATATTGACATAAATGATGTTCTCATGAGATGAGTTTGCCTCAGAAAGCCATGAAAAAATATAGAAATACTTGGAAAAAAATAATGTCTACATGTTAAAAAAGAAAAAAAAAAGATCAGTATAAACTTGTGGTTGGATCAATGGCCATCATGAATAATCGGAAAAGTGGCTTGAATATCTCTGGCTGCCAGAGATCCTTTTTCCATGTCACCTCAGCTGTTTAATAAGAGTCATCTCTCATATATCCATGCAAAAAGGGACAGTAATCACATTGATTATCTAATACTTATTTGTACTAAAAAAATTGGTTAGATGACATTAGGAAATTAAATAGTCTAGATGACTGTTGGATAGTTACTTTAAAACTTAATTCTGTGCATTTTCCTTCTTGCTACTGTTGATTTTATACTGAGAATTGAATGAAATCAGTGTAATGTCAACAAATTGTCAAACTATCAGAATTTCTATGAATAAATGACCACATGTATATGAAGCCTCTTGAACAGTGTACATGGTAGATTCTCAAATACTGTTCATGTCTTATTCTTTTCCCTTCCCCTCTTACTTTTGCCAACCATAGCTTTACTTCCTCTTCTGAAGTTTAGGATCCAGGAAGATGAGCTTTCACATGTAATCAGTCAATTATCTGCCAGAATTTAATGTTTCCTTATTCTTTTGGTCATCTGATCAATGTGTTTTAACTATAGGGCTCCTCTAAAAACTGTATCATTTTCTCTTCTTGCCTTATTTTCCACTGAGGGATCACCTAAGTTCAACTCATAGTTTGTATCAAAACCTAATGTTTTGTCCAGCAGTATGCTAGGATACAGGGAAATGGAATTCAATAAAACATGGTTCCCACTAGTGATGGTTAATTTTATATGTTAACTTGACTAGGCTACAGGGTCCCAGATAGTTGGTCAAACAATATTCTGGGTGTTTCTGTAAGGGTGTTTTTGGAAAAGATTAACATTTAAATCAGTAGACTTGAATAAAGTATACTGCCCTCCATAATGTGGGTGGGCCTCATGCAATCATGCTGAGTCCTGAATTGAACAAAAGGCTGACGTACCCCAGAGTAAGGGAGAATTCTCCTAACAGCCTGCAACCTGGAACACTAGCTTTTCTTGCCTGATGGGTTTCCAAGTGGGATATCAGCTCTTCCTGGTTCTACAGCAGCTTCTGGCCATTAGACTAAAACTGGAACATCAGTAATGTAGATTTTAAACTTACCAGCTCCTATAATCATTATGAGGTAATCCCCTATTTTATGTATACATATATATACATGCATATATAAACATATACATATATACACACATATACAAATACATACACACCACCATATATATATTTTTATATATTTTTTATATTTAAAAAAGGATATATAAGGATATATTCTTCTTTTTTGTTTTGGAGCCATAATCTTGCTCTGTTGCCCAGGTTGGAGTGGAACAGCATCTTCCTGGCTCACTGCAGCCTTGACCTCCTGGGCTCAAGTGATCCTACCACCTTAGCCTCTCAAAATACTGACATCACAGACGTGAGCCACTGCACCTGTTTCTCTGGGAAACCCTGACTAACACACCACTTCCAACAAGCTCAAAGCCTAGTCACAGGGAATATCCCCAAGTAAACCTTCTCCATAAAGCCTTTCCCAAACACTAACAGAGGGTATAGTACTATGAACAAAATAAACTATCAAACACATTAAAATATCAATAAATATTCACTGAATGAAATAAAAGTACCTGAAAGCGATATCTGCCAAGGACAATATCAGACTGTGTAATTCATTCCCTCAGGAATTCTCATAAAGTAAGTGCCCTGGTGTTAGTTTACGGCTAGGCTTGCCCTTTCCTACGTATGCTGACTAGATGAGATTTCTCTGCTTTTATGAGTTAGTTACTGTTGTTTGAAGCAGGTCATTGGGAAATAAATTTAAAACAGGGAGTACAGTTATATATTAATTCATCCCCCCTCACAGTGCATAGTACAAATAAGAAGCAAATAAGCTCACTTGAATGGCAGCCAAGTTCTTCTGCTCCTGAGATGGTGCCTCATGAACGAAGCGAAGCCAGTTGGAGTGCCGTGGGTTGGTAGCATCCAAAATGTACAAAACTTCTCCCTTACTTCCACGAACCTGAAACATTAAAGGCTCCTGAGTTTACAATGGAAGTCAGAATGTTAGCCTTTAAACACATCAAGGTCAGGACATGACATTTTTTCATAAGTATATACCATTTTTATTGATAGGTGATAAATAGAGGTTGGAATAACATGCATTCTTCTCTTAAACACATGTACAAATAGAGCCTGCTATTTCATTTGGCAGATGTCTAAGATGACTCACAATTGCAATGAACTCTCAGAAACATCCTGTGTTGATAGCTGTTTTCTGGTCAAAATTATTTCGGTTTGTAGGTATATTCCAGTATATGTATTGCAATCACAATTGTTCAGAGAATAATCATTATTGCAACCTTCCCCTTTTCTCCAAAGAGAAGGGTCATGCTGCTTATTTCCCTGAAATTACCCCTGAGAGGGGTAGAATTGGAGCAACAGTTTCAATTCCTCTCTGGACCTGCTTACTGAATCCTCTCCATAAAAGCAGAACCTGCTCATCTAGCCAGTGGGAATCTGACACCCAATGAGACAAAATGTTATGCTCTTTACTAGTGAATGAATGAAACAGTCCCATTTTATCCTTTCATGGCCCACTCATGGATTGCTGAGAAGGACGGTGGGCTCTCTGATTTTTGTCTCAGACCATACGCTCTCGCTGCTCAGGCCTACTCTACATTCAACTGGAGAGAGGAGGGGAGTAACTCCAAAAGCAAGTAGCCCATTGGACATTCTTGAATCCAAGTTACTTGAAATCTAGCTTCTCCAAAACCCCTGCATTATCAGTTGCTAGGGACTTGCCCAGTTTATAAAACTTATATACCAATCACCATTCAACTCTCATTTCATGTTTCTATTCTATTAGAATCCAGAAAAGAAGGGAGAGGAGTGAGTCATTAGCACTGCTTATCTCCAACACCAAGTAACACAAACACACAGGTTACAAATTCACCTTGGCAGACTTGATAAGAATTCTAGATTTCCAAAATTTTATTTTATAAAATAAAAGACAACCAGTCCAATAAGGTATGTATTTTCATGATACATCTGAACAATCATTTGTTCATTCAACAAATAATTATTGGGTCCTTAATGGCTGAAGGCATCAAGAATCTTTCAGTGAACAAGACAAAGCCCCAGACCACATGGCACTTAAAAGTAAACAAATGTAGAATATAATTTCTTGTAAAGATGAGCACTATGATGACAACTAAAACAGAGCAGGAGAAAATAGAGTACTAAGAGAAGAGCTCTATTTGATGAGACCATCAGGGAAAGCCCTTTGATGAGAGGACCTTAAGAGTTCCGAAGGGAGGGAACAGGCCAGTAGAGGGCTAGGGGAAGACTGTTCCCAAGCAGAGGGTACAGCAAGTGAAAGGCAAGGAGAAAGGTCTTGGGTTTGGAAATGAATTAGGTGCATTCAAAGAACAGTAAGAAGGTTATGAGGCTGGAAGGAGCAACCGAGAAAGTGGTGGGCATTGAGATCTAACAGATTGGCAGACACCAGATCATGTGGGGACCAACAGACCACGAAGCCATCTAGACAGTTACTTTGAGCAGGTACAGTTATTTTTACCCAAAAAGCATTTTAAAGACACATCCGTTACATGCACCGCAAAAACTGATATTTAAAGATTTAATATATAATACCCAGGAAATAATAGTTTGCCTGTTTCTAATATCTGACATACTGCCATGTTTCTCAAACAACAACTGTTTTCTTAAGTGCCCAAGGATCCTCAATAATTAATGCCAGACCATCACTGGGAAGCACGAATTTAATTTTTCATATTGTAATTTCTAAAAGAGCAATTTAGGACCATAAATAACTCATATTTACATACTTAAGATGCTTATATGTAAAGGTATGGGAATTTGTAACACTTCTCACTAAATAACAAACTCTCACTGAAAAGATCTGCTTTAGGAGGTGCCTGAAAATTGTTCTGCCTCCCTACTTATACTTCGACTCAGAACACTCATTGCCCACTGGGAAATTCCAAAAATGTCCAGCAACACTGATATGGTAAAGAGAATGTACACTCTACACCTCTGCCTCAATGGGCATGTCAGTTCACATTTTTTTTGGCAGAGTAAGCAAATAATTTAAAATATTTGGATATAAAGTCCTTCCTTTCAGGTACCCTTACAGCAATAGCACCAAAACTGTTTATATTGACAAAAAGCTAAATTAAGCACAGCAGGTGGCAATGCCACCTGATACTTGAAAGAAAAATTTTCTCAGTAGAATTGAAATTGAAAATCTATAGCTGTTACCGAAATCCACACAAGCTGACTAACTTTATGTAGTGAAACACAAATGGGTTTGCCCAGGGCATATCTCAGTTTGAGAGGACAGCACTACTTAGAGAAATCAGTTTATGGCCCTTCTTAATCATACATTTGTCACTCAGTAGTAAGCACAATATATATCAGATGTGTTTAACATTTGGAATTCCTTCTTCAAAGATATGAAACAGAAGAAATATTTCTCTGTGACTTACTATAGTAAGAACATTTGAGTTTTTACCAGGGGCATTGTTTGTTCTTTGTGTATTTCAGCTTTTTCCCAGGCCCTTTGGCCCCAACTATGTTCAACTATTCAGTATTAGCAACTTATTTTCCTTTTCAGTCCATTAGACATATGCACTTCCTGGCTATCACTTTCTCACACAATATTCCATCTTAAGGGAAATACATAATTTGATTTTATACTAAAATTATTCTGAAATGTATCACTTTTAATACACATAAATTTATGTGCTGATTTACCTTTATTCTCAGAACAACACTATCACAACCAGCAATATACTACATTACCTACATATTCATAGTTGAAATAACTTTCTTTGTTCATTAACAGAATCACTGCCCATTTTATTCCAAATATGCTTACCCAAACAACTTTTAAGTTCTTAGAGAGTCTTTGCTCTCTGGGGCCTACCTGTTTTCTCCAGCTTTCAAGTGGCTGGCCATTTCCTCA
The DNA here is from genome assembly GCF_028878055.3 of Symphalangus syndactylus. Classification (NCBI taxonomy): domain Eukaryota; kingdom Metazoa; phylum Chordata; class Mammalia; order Primates; family Hylobatidae; genus Symphalangus; species Symphalangus syndactylus. Next base: position 53,837,998 of record NC_072426.2, on the reverse strand, counting down.
TTGCACCAGTCTAGTCTTCAACACTCCACGAAAGCTGGTAGATTACCTGTGCACACGCCTTTTATCTCACTACCCTAACCACAGCATTCGCCTTGCTGACATATCATCTGAAAGAGACATCCAAAAGTAATCTAATCCATCTTTCCTCTTCCCAGAGACACCAAATCAAAACAATTCCAGACAGCTGGCTATTATTAAAGTCTCCATTTATCTATTTTCATTTGATACTGAACCCTGAGGTAATAAATTGAACATTTTTTAAACTAAGGAATAAAAAAGACTGAAAATTCCTCCTAGTACCATGTTTCAGCATCTCACTAATTTTTGCTGCCAAAGTGTATTATGTTACTGTCAAAACTTAGTCTTCCAAATACCATCTTCTTTTATTTGAATTTTCTTGGAAATGAAGTGTATTTGGTTACTATCCGACTTAGGATCATCTTCTGCATACCTGGGGCCAATGATGAAGTCAACAGTCTCATCGTGTAGTAAAAACCACTTCAGTGCGAAAACCTGTTTGATTTGCACAGGCTTCCTACAGTAGTTACACAAAAAGGTGAGCTAAAGTAGGAAACTTGCCAGGCAGGTGGCTCACACCTGTAATCCCAGCACTTCGGGAGGCCGAAGCGGGCAGATCACCTGAGGTTAGGAGTTTGAGACCAGCCTGGCCAATATATAGTAAAACCCCATCTCTATTAAAAAATACAAAAATTAGCTGGTGTGGTGTCACACGCCTATAGTCCCAGCTACTTGGGAAGCTGAGGCAGGAGAATCACTTGAACCCGGGAGGCAGAAGTTGCTGTGAACCGAGATTGTACCACTGCACTCCAGCCTGGGAGGCAGAGCAAGGCTCCATCTCTCAAAGTAAAATAAAATAAAGTAGGAAAGGGAAAGATACCTTCTTGTGAAAATGAAAACTTTTATGCTTCAATATAATTGTTCATGTCTCTATGACTTTGCCACTTCACATTTAATGAAATTATTCCCTTATGGGAACTTGGCAGGGTCTAGCCTTTATTGAATGCTACTGCCATCGCTTTTCAAGTGTCTGAGAGAAATAATGTGCTGGTCATTGCTACCGTGTATCTGTACTTTTTTTCCGACTAAAAATTCACAACATCGAATATGTCATAGTTGATTTTGTGTTCCCACCCAGAAAAAGACAGAGGAAACCACAAAAAATCTCAGCTCGATTAAAGAAAACCCTAACGTGTAAATGAAAGAAGAAAGTCGAACTAGGGAGTAGGGAGAGAGATACAAATCTTCTTTCCCTAAACTTAAATATTTTATTCGTTAAATTGGGTCAACTATAGACAGAGAAGCTCAATTATTATTTGGATGGTTAATTTTCAAAGAAGAGTCTACAATGTTGCTTACTCTATTATTTTCCTTCAATCATTTCAAATGCCTGAGGAATTTTTCACTAACTACATACATTCCACCAAGGCTCCAAGAGCAAAGCCAGTCAGCCAGATTTGGCCCCCAGAAGTGGCAAAATGTAACTGATAGATAAAATTTGATTTAATGTATGGCAAAATTTAATGGCAGCAAATACAGTCTGTTCCAAAAAAAGACAGCAATAATATCCATAATGAAAAATTACAATATGTTATGTTACAGTATTATTTATTAAATAAAACATATTTCCCTTTTTGTCTTTCAACAAGTCTCTTCAAAGAAAGTAGTTTTAAGCACTAAAATTTAGAGTATGGATGTCTTTAGAGTATAAAATGCCACCACATTTTTGTATTTAAATTACAGGCATTCTTTCTGCAATTGTTTTTAACTAAAGTAAGGCCATATGCCTTGCCTTCAGTGTTTAATTATCCAGACTTCAGGATATCTTTGGGAGCACAAAAAAGCATGTGTGCTCAAGTAATCAATTCTGACGGCACATTGTTGTCAGATTTAAACCAAAGGGAGACACACTTTCAGAAATCAGCAACAATCATAGCTAGGAAACTGTAGTGATTTATAGTTTCCAAGAAAAAGGCATGGGTTTTATTCCCCCACTGATTGTTCAAAGGATTCTCTCTAAAATTACTATTTGCTTGTGTGTGCTTATGAACGCACTTGCGCGCGCACACACACACACACGCACACACACACACACACATCATTACAGCTTATCTACTTATAACTCCCTTCTACCTTCTGTCCCTCTGCCTCCCACCTGCTAATTGCTGTCTGGTAATGCTAACCCATGGATTCCTCTGCCCTGGGAAAGCAGATGGAGAGGAAATACAGGCATTTACAGATCCCTATTTCTTTACTAAATAACAACCATCATATAATACATACAAAGTTAATATAAAAGTACTGATGAGAAAAATAAAGTCACATTTTGTGACAAATATTTAAATTTCAAGTGGAAGAAATCATTCTGGAGTGGTAAAGATGCTAAACTAGGAATCAAAAACCTAAATGTCATCCAAGGCTCTGACTACATCACTTTGGGTGAGTCGTTTCCTCTCACTGAACTAAGCCGTGATCACTTGACCTCTAAAATGGGGATAACAGTTTCTGCCCTGCCAATTCACAGAACCTGTGAGAGCATCAAATGAAATAAAATGCATGACGGTTCTTTATACCAGTGGGTATTTTGCAATCATAAGGTGTTAGTAAAATGAGGAAACTGGGCCCACAATGGCTACAGACACCTTAAATATAAACATTCTGCTTTCAATGGCACAGCTGGGAACATATATACCATGTCAACTTTTTTTCTTTGTTTTAGAAACAACATCTCTGTTGCCCAGGCTAGAGGGCAGTGGCACGGCACCATCATGGCTCACTGCAGCCTCAACTTCCTGGGCTCAAAAAATGATTCTCCCATGTTAACCTCCCAAATAGCTGGGACTGGGACTACAGGTGCATGTCACCTTGCCTGGCTAATATTTTATTTTATTTTTTATAAAGACAGGGTTTCCCTATATTGCCCAGGCTGGTCTCGAATTCTTGGGCTCAAACAATCCTCCTGCCTTGACCTCCCAAAGTGCTGGGATTACAGGCATGAGTGACCACACCCAGCCATGTCAGCTTTTTCAAGGAACAAACACAGTGCTTTCAATGAACAAAGATAGTGTTAAGGATATCTTAACACTACTATTCAAATCCAAATACATATTCAAATAGCCTCTAATTGAATATTATAAGGTAGTAGCAAACCCAGATGTCATTTTAGCTGTACTGACACACTTTCTTATGCCAAACTGAAACACCTTGCTCTGTGACCCACTGCCAGTAACTGCAGCTCTGCCCTCTCAAGGAGTTTTAATTTCTCTTCCATCTATAGCCCTTCAAATTTCTGAAGGCAAGAATCCCTCCCTCTCTAGGTTTCTCTTCCACAAAACAAATAAATCCTTCCTTACCAGACATGATTTTCAGTTCCATCACTGTCTGGGTTATCCTCACGGGTGCACACAAACTTGTCAAAACCCTCCTAACACGGGAAAGAATACAGCCTGGAAAGGACGATTATGACCTCTGACCTGGGCACTCTTTCTATTGAAGCAGCTTAAAAATCACAAAAGCAATTTTTGGTTGCCACACTTGACATTTAGCTGAGATTGCCTTTATAAACAATCTATATTAAGAAAGATCTCATGATACTGTCAAAGACACAAAGACAAGTATAACTGAAGAACTTGCTCAGGTTTCTGTAGCTAAGCAAATCCTATATCTGGACAACTGACCACTCAGAGAAGGAAGCTTGTTATTTGATACGGTCTCAATAAATATTTTATTAACTAAAAGCTCATGCAATGTGTCTTTTCTTTAACTCTCATTGCCTTTATTTCCTTTAAATTTTCAAAAATATTTTATAAGAGACTTAATGTAAAATATTTTAAATCACTCCATGTCTTTGCCTTTCAAAGTACTTTTTAAATTGGGCTAATTTTTTTAAAAAAATAAATACCTGACATAAAATGAAAGACATAGTAAAAACCACATCATCTTTTCCACAGCAAATTTATGAAAGCGCCTTAACAGCATAGAGACTGTCTTTTTCTATAGTTCTATGAACCTGTTCAGCTACTCAGATTTCAATGGCATTTTTGGACAAATAAGCTTTTTTATCACATGAAGAATACAACAGTGACCACTTTCTCCCTTCTTGGAAAAAAAAAAAAGAATAAAGTTGAGTTTAACTGACATTAGCTTATTGTACCCATTGTTTTAGGGGTTTTCTGTAAAACATGCTGGTTTTTATGCACGAACGTTACAGCATTTCTCTTAGCTACTTAGTGGCTTATTTGTTTACTTTTTATTTTGTCAATATTGTTAAGCAAGTGACTTCCATAAGCAAAAAGTGTTATTTCACCAAGGTATTAGAAAACCATAATAATAAGGCCAGCATGTCTTCTGACAGTTTGGCAGCATCCACCAGATCCCTCAGCAATCATTTATAAGACTTTAAATCCTGTTAAAGTTTTATGAAGCCTTAGTGTTGCCCAATTTTTAATATAGATTTCAGACCTGCATAGACTTCTAGCCTTATAGTCATCAGTTATCTTTTTGTTGTTGTTGTTAACATGGACTCTCGCTCTGTGGCCCAGGCTGGAGTGCAGAGGTGCAATCTCAGCTCAGTGCAACCTGTGCCTCCTGGATTCAAGCAATTTTCCAGCCTCAGCCTCCCGAGTAGCTGGGATTACAGATGTGTACCACTTCACCGGGCTAATTTTTGTATTTTCGGTAAAGATGGGGTTTTGCCATTTTGGCCAGAATGGTCTTGAACTCCTGACCTCAAGTGATTTGCCAGCCTCAGCCTTCCAAAGTGCTGGGATTATAGGCATGAGCTATCATGACCAGCCTGTAGTTAGCTTTTGGAGAATTTTCCCTATAGCATATTAAAAGAGTTTACAAAAGGTATTAAATATTAATAAGCAATTTTTGGTAGCAAAATTCTAATCATAAAACATGAAATTATTTTAAAGAGTTGGTGGCCACATATAAAGCAATGGCAATTTCCAAGATCCGGAGATCACAGTCCTGATGCTGTTTTTAGAAAAAGATGCTTTGGGCTGGGCATGGTAGCCCATACCTGTAATCCCAGCACTTTGGGAGGCCAAGGCAGGCAGATCACTTGAGGTCAGGAATTTGAGACCAGCCTGGCCAACATAGCGAAACCCCGTCTCTACTAAAACTACAAAATTTGGCCAGGCATGGTGGAGCACGCCTGTAGTCCCAGCTACTCAGGAGGCTGAGGCAGGAGAATCACTTGAACCCGGGAGGTGAAAGTTGCAGTGAACCAAGATCGCGCCACTGCACTACAGCTAGGCGACGGAGCAAGACTCCGTCTCAAAAAAAAAAAAAAAAAAAGAAAAAAGAAACAAAAAGGAGAGGATGCTTTCTATCTGAAAACTTCTGTGCAAAAGCTATAGAAACACTAAATAACAAAAGAACATCGTGTAATCCACAGGGAGAAAAAAAATTTTTTAATCTACTTTTCCTTTGATCTTGATCTCCTAATCCAAATTCCTCTCCTAACTGCATAGTTTTCTAAAGCTATTAAAATTGAATCCACCCAACCCATTTAAATCTAACAGTATTCTCCTCAAAATGTACATAACTTGACAGAGAAACCAATCAATGATCTTAGCATAAAAATGCACCTAAGGCAACCAAATACTTCCTAGTTACTGAGGTAATCCTCATAATCATCCAGGAATCATAGTTCTGTGCTGAAAAATTCTAAAAGTAACATCCTTTGTCAGTAAACATTTACTGAACAACATTTACTATACATTTCTTTATTGGTTATTTTCAAATGTGCTATGAAAAGCCACAGATAAAATTTTTGAACACAGTTCCTTTACTCAATTTATACCTTCGGTATGAGGAAGCAGAAAACACAATATTTAAAAAGCACACAAAGCAATGTACTGATCACTATAAAGGACATACATATGAACTGCATTCATTTCCAAAATGAATTGGTACAGATGGGTGTAAAGTAACATACAGTGTCAAGTCCTGAGGACGGACCAAGATGAAAAGCAAGAGTTAGAGCAGAGAAGAGTGCATTATGAAATGCTTCCAATAGAGAGGTATGTCTCTAGAATAAACCTAGCAGGCCTGAGACTGCCAAAAAGTCCTGCCTGCAAGTTTGGCCTTTGGTGGGCATGGGAGAACTTGGCTCTCAGAGTGTTCCCTGTCAATAGTTAACATATCAGGGTGTTTTACTGTGCCTCGACTACTTGTGTAAACAATATGGGTTATGTTGAACACCTGTCTTCCTTCTGGAAGTCTGGAATTTTGGTATATCCTAGGGAGAAGGCGCCTATGAGTTTCTAATAAAAATCTTGGGCATTGAATGTTTAATGGGCTTCCTTGTACAGAAACATCACACATGTATGCCTGCATTTTTATTTGTGAGCAAAGAGTATGCTCTGGCCAAGTGCAGTAGCTCACGCCTGTAATCTCCGCACTTTGAAAGGCCAAGGAGGGTGAATCGCTTGAGCCCAGGAGTTCGAGACCAGCCTGTACAACATGCCAAAACCCCGTCTCTACTAAAAATACAAAAATTAGCTGGGCATGGTAGCACGTGCCTATAAACCGGCTACTTGGGAGGCTGAGGCACGAGAATTGCTGGAACCCAGGAGTTGGAGGCTGCAGTGAGCCGAGATTGGGCTATTACAATCCAGCCTGGGTGACAGAGCAAGACTCTGTATAAAAAATATATATATATATACACACACACACACACGCATACACACACACATATATATATATATATATATATATATATATGTATATATATATTTGCTCTGTGTGATCCTTCACGGGAGGGAGAGAACATACGGAAAACTGCACACAGTTTCCTCCAGACTCTGCCTGTGCCTTTTCCCTTATGATAGGGCTGCACACACCTACTATGTACTATAATAAACCTTAGCCACGAGTACAACAATGGGCTGAGTCCTGTGAGTTCTTCTAAAAAATCAAGTGTTGGTGCAGTGTTGGGAACCTCCAACACACAAGGTGAACTTAGTTCCATGTGCTGAAAATGGGATACAAATTTGCAAATAGGAGAGGCAGAGCGTCATTTCAAGATTAACAAAGTTTTATCATACAAATATTTAACTTACAGAAATTAAACTATACCAATTCAACCAAAGCACTAAAAAAATGAGAAAAATCAAAGAAAGAAAATAAATTGAAATAATAAAGAACATTCCCTTTCGAGGCCAAAAAACAAACCAACTCCATCTAGTGATCAAATAAGGAAGAATACTCAGGAGTAATTATAAGAAATTATTGCCTTATAAATTGGCTTCAGAACCTAAGTTTTGCAAAGAGGTGAATCCACTGTAGAGAAAATTATAACAATGAAAGAATGGTAAAGTAACTTAGTCATTTTGTGTGGAGGAGACATAATGAACGACAGAAGTAAATCTGGTTAGGAAGATGTAGTTAGTCAAGGACGATAGGACTCAAATTTTGTGGCTGGAGCAGCAAAATCAAAACAGTAACAGGAAATAAATGGTGACTGTATGAATTAGGATATTCTGTCCTCCAACTAACAGAAATTTCAATGGCTAAGACTAATCAGGGGCCACCCCTGTAGGGCGTTAGTTTCTCACTGCTGCATGGAGGAAGGGTGGAAACTCTGCCAATATCTCGATTCAACTGAGAAAGATGAAGGGGAATAGATGATGGGTGGCCAACAACCCTAATGTGCACGATGAATTGTGTATGGAGGGAAAATTCTGCGAAAGGTGAAAGAACTAAATAGACTATGACAATAATTGTATTAATTCATTAATCTACATCTTAGGAGCTAAGGAGAGAAGAGTAAGGATGGGAAGTACTGATTTACAGGCCTTGAGCATAAAGTTGATATCTGATATCTAAAAAGCACAGTATCAAAGATTAAAAATCAGACAGACTGATATTCTAGACGTTTTTAATCCAAGGCAGGTGAAATCAGGACAGGCAAACTTAATGTAAATAAGAAAACAATAAAAACACAAAATTAAGAAATACTGATGTTACATGCAACCAAAGAGGAACACAGAAAATCCTTTCTAAATCCTCTTCCCACACATCCAGCCATCAGATAGGTTGGCCGAGGATTCCCAACTCTACATCTCCTAGCAGTGTCATCATAGAGTGGAAAGCTATTGATATCTCTGAGTGTCATTGATCAGTATCAGAAAGGGTGATTTACAGAATATCCTTTAAGTTAAGGAGTGTTCAGAAAAATTATTCTCTAAAAGTAAAAATTTTATTCATAAAAATAAATTGATCTCTACTTGTTCCTAAAAGATTTTGTTTCCTCACTCAGAATCTGACTAAAGTTCTTATGTCCTAACAATTAAATGGGAACAGAAAGACCAACTCAGAAGAGCCCATACATCCATGTTGTACACACTTCTCTCTTACTATAGGTCATTTTCTAGAATTCTGCCAAAAGGCTCATGCTGCCAGGAGGTAGGATCACTGGCATAGGAATATCTCCCTGCTATAGACACAGCTGTGTCTGGCATCAATAACTGCTCTGGCAACAAAAAATCTGGCAAGGAATGCCATCCAAATCTAGAACACAAATATTGCAGCAGAAGACATTTTCTACAAAGAAAACCAGGGCTTCTTCCCTTGACGTGATTTTCTTACACCATTAAGTGCCTGGACAAAAGGAACTGAAAATGAGAGCTGCACAGGAACCTTTCAAGAAAGGAATTTGGGACACTCCAAGTGGGGAGGAATTCTTCAGGAATGTTGTCTTTTCCAGAGATATGGGACTTAATGGTCTGTCTGGGTCCAAGGACTCTACCACTCAGGACATTTAATAACCACTCTCAAATCTCCTCACTCTGAGAAAAACATATGGCCTGTTTAAGAAGAATATGGACAGACTCTGGGATTATTCAGTCCTTGCCATTGCTGAGGCAGCCTTGATATCAATCCTGCTCCAACTCTAGTACCACAAAATCCTAAAACTCCATTTATGATTTGTTCTCCTGTAGGATAATCTGATATCTCCTTCCCAACCAAGTCTTTAAGTGACTGGGTTACCACCAGCTGCTCTATACCCCATGGAGTCACTCTACTCATCAAACTCTTTCTTCAATCCCGACATTTTGGTGACAGGGTCATAGTCATGCATGGTTGGATTTGCTCGAGGTCAGATGACTGCTAGCCCAGATTCCTACCAGCTGGCACTCCCTGGTCCTCAACATGTCCACAGTTCCACTCCTCTGAGATGGGTAACCTGAATGGTGAATTATAGTTCCTGGGCATCACTTACGCTGTCCTCATACATTGATCTCCTGGATTCTCATCTACTCTAGAAATTGAATCTCACTCAAACCTGGTCTTGCTTCTAATTCTCTGCCTCTTCCTGACTGACCAAGAGTATCCACCAAACTTCTCCAGCCTGACCCAGTCCCCACCCCCATCAGAGCTTCCTCAACTTTTCCTGTTAAGATGTCAAGAAAAACTCTTAGATTTGGGGCATCTTATGACAATCAATGATCCATTATTTGAATATCAATAGCATTTTTGTAATTGACTCTTTTTCTGTATCAACTCAAAATCTATCTTCAAATTCATCTTTCACAATATTGCCAGAGTACTCTTTGCAATTCTTTCATCTCCTCATACCAATGCCGTTTGCCAGAATTCCAAACTCCTTTGCATGACAAAAGAGGCCCTTCACATGCTGACTTGTCTGTCTCAGCTAAGATCACTGTACCTCCTCCCACTTCACTGCACACTTCATTGCACACACACCTGGCCCTGGCCATCTAAGAATGCACATCCACTGCCTGGAGCAGGGGAATAGTGCTTCACACTTTCATCTGAGAGATTTTCACATAAGTCAGATTCCATAAGGATGAAAGATTCCTATTTGGGTCAACATCATGTTACTTTTACAAACATGTGCTTTGCATTTTATACTCGTTTATTCTATGAAAAGTGAAACATGAAAGAAAAGAAATCTGCTTTAAAAAACAAATAATAATAGTATAACTGCTAATAGTTATTGAGTGTTTATTATGTGCCAGGCACTTTGTTAAACACCTTTATATGTATTATATAATTTACTCCTCAAAACAACTCTATGAGGTAAGTGCTACATATTAACCACGTTTAACAGATGAAGGAACTGAAGCAGAAACAGAAATGAATAACTTTCCAAAGGTTTCACAGCTGTTACTGGAGCTAGGGATTGAACCAAGATGATCTGATTCTAGAGCCCACCGTGTTATACTATCTTAATACACTCACTACCTTGGTCACTAGTTTGCCAACTGGTAAGCAGAATTTTAAGACTGATTCCCCATAACTCACACCTTTGTATAATGCCTTCCCATTTGAGTATGAATGAAACCTGTGAATATGATATCACTCCTATGATCATGTTATATAGGGATTATCTTTGGGGAGCCTAACCTAATCACATGAGCTATTTAAAAGCAGAGAATTTTCTCTGGCTGGTAAGTACAGAAGTTAAAGATATTAAAACGTGAGAAGGATTTGACATATTGCTGAGATTGAGGGGCTCACAGGGTGGCCTGAGAGGGGCCATTCACAGACCTAGGGACTGAAAACAGTCTCTAGCCAAAGGCCAGCAATAAAATAAGGACCTAAGTCCTACAGTCTCAAGGAACCAAATTCAGCCAGCAACCTGAATGAGCTTGGAAGCAAATTGATCCTCAAAGCCTCCTAATAAGAACTCAGCCCTGCCACTACCTTGATCTGGCCTTGTAAGACCCTTAAGCAGAGAACCTACCTGGACTTCTCACCCACACAACTGTGAGATAATAAAAAAAAAATGTTGTATAGGGAACACTAAATAATCTTCATAAATTTTAATACTAACTCTTATATTACAAATAGAGAAAATCAGTTCCTCTTATAAAATAAAAATTTAAAAACCAAAACATATGTTTCTATATTTCCCATTTCATTGGTTTTCTCCAAATCTTAAGGCTTAAATTATATATATTTTTTCATTCATTACTGAATGGTCTGAGTACACTTTCACCAGTGTATATAGAGATATCAAACTTGTATCAAGAATTTAACACATAAGGAAACTATTGACCATAAATATTTTTTCTATTGCTCTTTTCACCTCATAAAGACATAATAAACCATTAAAAATACAGATGTAGAACACAATAAAGAGAAGAAGTTGGGAAAACTGATGCTCAAAAGGTATTATGTAACTTTAGTTTGAGTTTTTAAAAGTACGCTTACAAATCTGGGGCTTTCCCCAAGGGAGTGTTTTTAATTTTGCAACAAACTACCCTTTAAAATAAGCCATCTAAAATTACAAAGTGACAAAAACACCTTCTTTGTCCAGAGATATCTCACTTCATTGGCAGCTGTTAGCACAAAAGTGAGAAAAACTTGGCCTGAGCACATACAAAAACCCTAATATTAAACTCTAATGACAAGCAAACTGGACCCAACTTCACCTTCCAAATGTGTTCACTGAGTGAAATGGGAACAACATTGGGCTGCTGCCAACGAACTCCTTCAAGACAGATTTTAAATATGGGTATTATCCTGTTCTGTAACATGAATATGCATAATATTTTACTTTCATTAATAGTTTCTTACTGACTCTAACATCTACTGCTTTATTCACATATTGTAACCCTATTATACTTTCCTTTAATGGTTCTCTCCTATGGAAATATCATAGTTCTTGGGCTTTTCTACCTAAACAAGAAGTGGAAATGTTCCTATATAGTATCAAAATTCCTTAATCAGAGGTTTTGCATAGCTGATTTTAAAAAAACTTATTGTAAAAGAAAATATGGCATATATACTGTGTTTATATAACATTTTCTGCAGGGTTTGGGACACCATTCCATAATCAAGCACATTCGCATTTCTGCAACTAAATATATAAATAGTAATGCTAGCTAGGTAGGATAAAAACAAAAAGCTACAAACAGCTTTACATAAGTACAAGTCAGGATTCGCTTCTAAATGAGTTATTTTTTTCTAAATGTGGTTTTCAGAGCCTTTTGGATTTCAGATTTCTAGATTAAGGGCCTATAAACCTAGAGGTCAGAATGAGTGATTAGATAAGCCATTAAAGTCCTTTTCCTCCAGAGAGATGATACAAACTTAGTAGAATGATGACAGGTCCTCTTGCAATGGTAACAAGGAAAATTGCAATGCCACAGAATTAAAGAAAAACCTGTTAATTTATTTGGGACCAAAGCTTCTTAATGTGTTCTGTCTGTAAAAGATAGCATGGATAGTAGGTAACACAAAGGAGTATTAGATGATTAAATGTCCTGACACTGCTGTTCAGGACAACTCCTAAGAAAACAGATTTTGTTTACGGAGGACTAATTCTACACTCTCTTTGACCTAAAAGTGAAGCCTATAGATAAAAATAAGGCATTTACAGTCTCTTCCATACTTATGAATATTATATTCTTTTCCATGTCACCGGCAATCTACTCATTAATATGCAAATTGGAAACAACTTGCAAGTCCTGGGCAATATATCAACATGGCCTTCCTTTGGGATTTGAAATGTCTGAGATTTATAAAATACAAAACTACTACCTTAAATGCAGACAAAAGAATATACATATATATGTTTCCATCGATCTCTATGGCCTGACAGATTTTTTTAAAAAAACATGATTGTTAAATCAAAAGTTAAAATGTAACAAATATACACATCAAAACATTAATTATCTAAGCTGCACTAAAAATTCTTCAAAGTACTTCTGAGTAGTCATTTATCATAGGGTAAGGAAATTATAGACCAAATCATTACATGGAATTTATTCAAGTCCATGAACATTAATCGTCTTTATATAAAAAGAAAACAAAACTTCTCAGGTAGAATATTATGCATACTTTTTCAGCGGTGTTTGCAGAGCCTCCATTGTGCAATGTAGTTCCATTCATGCAAGCGGTTTTCACTTGTAGAAAATACCATACCTAACTTTTAAAAAGTTCATTGAATCCACTTTTTTACATTAAACATAAATTAGACCTACAATTGGTTGCTAAACAGACCAAATGGTAACCTTCTGACAGCTTATATAATCTGATACAAATAAATCAAGCTGCTCATAAAGACACTCAGCCTGCCTGTTGTCCTCACATTTAATTTAGTACATAAAAACAACAAAAGGTCTTGGCAAACATAAAAATGTAAACTACCCTGAATACAAACAGAGCCTGTGTTGCTATAATATTAAAGAATCAACAGATGGTTGGCATCAGGAGACTGGCACAGATACAGAAAAACTAGAAAGACAAGTAAATAAAAAGGCAAATGTGTAGAAATTGAACAAGGTGTCTTTGATCCTCCTTTGCCATGTTGAAAAAAAACCTCACGTCAACACACAGAGGTCTGGAATCTCTGTTAGCATTTATGCATCTGAGATCTTGTGAAATACTCAGCCTCAATTAACCTATGCATGAACTACAGAATTTTTAAAGTCTGCCAAAGTCTACATGAGAGCACTGTGTAAGGAGACTGCACAGTTCAAAACAGAAAAAAGAAAAACAAAAGAGGAGAAAGTAGAGGAGAGAGGAAGAAGGAGGAAGTAGAGGAGAGAGGAAGAAGGAGGAAGAAGAGGAGAGGAGGACATGGGAGGAAGAAGCAGAGAGGAGGACTAGGAGGAGAAGGGAGGAGAAACAGCAAGATAAAGGAGGAGGAAGGAAGGGAAGACAGAGGAGAAAGAGGAAGGGAGAGGCAGGAAAGAAGAGGAAAGTGGAGGCCTGCTGGTCTCAAACGCTGATTCACCAGGCACATCCCAACCACATTAAGTTTTCTGAGCACCCTATGATGATTTTATGACCTCGAGTGAAAGAAATACAAATATTTAAGTCTTCTATTACTCCAAAAATCATTAAGCAACTACATGTTAAGCACTGTACTAGGCACTAGCACACACAAACAAAAGACTCTGCCCCATTTTCTTTCATTCGATAAACATTGTTTGCACTAATAAATCAAAGATCAACATCTATGACCTACTTGGAAAGAGCTCACAGTCTAGTGGGAGGTGGGGGAACAGCCACCTAGTGGGGAGTGGGGGAAAAACCTCACCTGCCTGAGCTGCCTTGGGTATTCAGAGAATAGCAGGGAGAGGCCCCTAAGCCAGCCCAGGAAAAATAATGAGTGAGTACGGATGAGAAAAGAGCTGACAGTCCAAGTAAAGGGACCAGCAAGAGGAAAGGCACATGTGTGGGTGTGAATTAAACGTGAAGCTATAAAGAGTCAAGTGTGAGGCAGGAAACTCTGAAGAACAAGGATCAGAGAGGTTCGCAGTGGGTCAGACCTTGGGCTCCGTGTGACATTTGGTGGCAGTGTGGAGCAGACGGTAGCTCAGCATCAGCCCTGAGTGGATTCTCGGCAGTCAGGACAGAGTTTCAGATTCTTCCTAAGAAGGAGATCTATTCAGAGTCTAGGTAGGGCTGAGACTGGGCAGGCAAGAATGGCCACCTACTATATGTTAGAGGTTTTGCCTCTGGAACTATGTTTTGTCTATCTTCTCCTACTCTCTTGTGCACAGAAGGTGTCACAGAACAGGTCTTGTATAGATTCATCTTTCCAGATTTCCCCTCCAGTAGAAGACTATACTTTACAGCCACGCTCCCGCCGTCATCTAGCCTATCCTTGAGCACCTCCCTCTCCACATGGGAACAGGCAACTCTCTAGGCTGTGAATCAACAGGTTTCATAGTTGTACCCTTCTGCCTGCCAGAAAGTTTTTCCTCATGTTGATCAGAAACACACTTCTCTCTAGTTCCACATAATGTTTTGTTGTTGTTGTTGTTGTTCTGTCATCGAACAGGAAAGCTAAGCCTTCAACGTCTTCCACATGACACCACTTTAAATCATATGAAGACAACTATCTGCTTCTGTTCTTCCTCAGGTTGAGCCCTAGTTCCCTCACTGACTGACAGGTCACAGCTTCCAGACCCTTTCTGGGTGTGGCTCCCTGTGGCACATCAGATGTTTATCAACTTCCAGGTCTGTGTCTAACAGGCAGATGTTGACACGACCCTCCTGATATGGTCTGACCAGTACACAGTACCAAAGCGCTATTCTCTCCCTGTAATCTGACCACTCTACTTCTTTTATTGCATTCTGAGTTTTTGTTATTGCCGCCAAATAATATTGCTAACCAAAATCTCCATATAAAATCACGTAAGATATTTGCATATGGGTCAATATTAAGTCTAGTATACTCCATCGTAAACTTAAAAAATTACACTGAATTTCATCATATATGCATTTAATCCATCACTCTAGTTACTAAAAGCTTTTAGAATGCTAAGTATCTTAAAATATTATCTATCCCTCAAATACATTAGGGTGGCTACTATTTCAAAAAAAGAAAAGAAAGTAAGAATTGGTGAGAATATAGAGGAACTGGAACCTCTGTGCCATGTTGATGGGATTGTAAAATAGTGCAACTGCTACTGAAACAGTACAGAGCCAGGCGCGTGGCTCACGCCTGTAATCCCAACACTTTGGGAGGCCAAAGCGGGCAGATCATGAGGTCAGGAGTTCGAGACCAGCCTGATCGACATGGTGAAACCCCATCTCTACTAAAAATACAAAAATTAGCCAGGCGTGGTGGCACACGCCTGTAATCCCACCTACTCAGGAGGCTGAGAAAAGAGAATCACTTGAACCCTGGAGGCAGAGGTTGCAGTGAGCTGAGATCACACCACTGCATTCCAGCCTGGGCGACGGAGCAAGACTCCATCTCAGAAGGAAAAAAAAAAAAAACAGTACAGAGGTATGATCCAGCAATCCCACTTCTGGGTGTAAATCCAAAATAATTCAAAGTGGTATCTCACAGAGATATTTGCAGACCCATATTCACAATAACCAAGAGGGAGAGGCAACTCAAATTTCCGCTGAGGAATGAATGGATAAACAACATGTGGTGTATACACACGAGGGATTATTATTCAGCCTTAAAAAGGAAGGAAATCCTATTGCACACTACAGCACAGAAGAATCTTAAAAACATTATGCAAAATGGAATAAGTCAGTCATGAAAAAGGACAAATACTGTATGATTACACTTATATGAGGCATCTAAAGTAGCCAAATCCTTAGAGGCCGAGGCAGGAGGATGACTTGAGGCCAAGAAATTGAGACCAGTCTGGGCAATATACCCTAATCTCTACAACAAAAAGAAAAGATAAAAAGTTAGCCAGTGATGGTGGTGCACACTTGTAGTCCTAGCTACTTGGGAGACTGAGCTGGGAAGATGGCTTGAGCACAGGAATTTAAGGCTGCAGTGAACTATGATCACACCACTGTACTCCAGCCTGGGACCCTGTCTCTAAAAAAATAAATAACTAAAGTAGTCAAATTCCTAGAATTTGAAAGTAGCATGGTGATTACCAGGGGCAGGGGGTAGTGGGGAGGTGAGATGTTTAAAGGATATAGAGTTTCAGATTTGCAAGATAGAAAAGTTCTGGAGATCTGCTTGGTAACAACGTAAATATACTTAACACTACTGAACTGTACACTTAAAGTGGTAAGTGTACAGTTAAGATGGTAAATTTTATGTTATGTGTTTTTACCATATTTTTTATTTTATTTTTTTGAGACAGAGTCTTACTCCATCACCCAAACTGGAGTACAGTGGTTCAATCTCTGCTCACTGCAACCTCTGCATCACGGGTTCAAGCAATTCTCATGACTCAGCCTCCCAAGTAGCTGGGACTACAGACATGTCACACCACACCTGGCTAATTTTTGTATTTTTTTGGTAGAGACAGTGTTTCACCAGGTTGGCCAGGCTGGTCTCGAACTCCTGACCTGAAGTGATCTACACATCTCGGCCTCCCAAAGTGCTGGCATTACAGGCATGAGCCACCACGCCCAGACCACAATTTTTAAGAAGAGAAAAAAACAGTATCTATCCCCTACCTTCACCTTAGTTGTAGAGACAGTGGGCTCAAGGTATGTGCTCAATTTTCATGAGTCTTTGATAGAAATAATTGAACAGGAAGAGCCAAGACAGAGCCTGCTTTTCAATTAAAATTCAACACTCCGGCTATAAGTGGCCAACTATCCATCAGTACTTCAAAGTTTACTATCACACAATCCACATTTCTTCATCTCCCACAAAAATTTACAATAGTCATTGTCAAACATTTCACTCAAATCAAAAGTCATTATGTATATTGGACTCTCCTGGGTTTACATGACCATTAAAAACACCCTACAGATTTCTCGTGTGCCACTGTTCTGAATACTCTCCAACAATATGTCAGTTATTTCATTCCAAAATTTTGTAACTGAAGAACTTCATAATTTCCAAAATCTACTTTTTCCCCACTAGGGGCTTCATTTGCCTTTATTTGCCATGATTTCTCAAAAAATAATAGAAAGTTTCTGCAAGAACAGGTACTTATTTTTTCAGCACCCATGTATATAATTTTTCTGGGACAGTAGATAGAAACTATTAAATAGCTGGGTTTTTTTATTAGCTCCTCATGCATTTTGGGCTATTATGTACACTTTATTAAATGTTTATCCAGTTTAATTGACACATAATAATTGTACATATTTATGGGGTATGGTGTGCTATTTTCATACACATATATTAATGTGTAATGATCAAATCAGGGTAATTAACATATACATCACCTCAAACATTTATCTGATATTTGTGTTTAGAATATTCAAAATGCGCCCTTCTAGCTATTTGAAAGTATACAATATACTGTTGTTTATTATAGTCCCTCTGTAGTGCTACAGAACACTAGAACTTATTCTTCCTAACATTAATGAAGATTTCACAGTCAATTGTCCAAGTAATCAAAATCAGGAACTCCAAAGTCCAACAGTTTCTATTATTGAAGTAGAAGATGAATATGTAAAGTTAATAATAATGAATTTAATCACACATTAACAAAGCATGCAAAGTGGGAATAGAAAGCAGTGGAGGTGAAATGTTTTCTTTTCTTTCTGTCTTTATTTAATAGATAAAATAGAGATTTAAGTTAAATATGTGGAATTTAAAATGGATTTCTGCTTCAGAATCACAAGAGAAGATTAAAGCAAATGAAACATCCAGCTTAACTGCATGTGATTGGTTTCAATTTTCACAAGATTCCTGATAAAAACTCTTAGTTCACTAAGAAAAAAAAAATCATTTCAAATGCAAATAACAGCCAATTTAAATCAAAGCCAGTATGCTTAGTGGTGCAACACATAAACACTGACATTGAAATCAAGATTAGGACAAGATTGCTTATTATTAGCTTTATTATTTAACACTATTTTGAAAAAAATCTAGCCAAAGAGGGGGAAGAAGAAGTTGAGTTCTTTCTCTTGCCCAATACTGATACTGTGGGTATACTGAGGAAACTGGTCCCAGGTTGCAGATTTTGTCTATGTCTCTGAAGCATCCGAGCTTCTGGCTCTGACAGGAAGTATATGTGTATCCTATGGCCTGGGACTACAGCCACTGCTCAGGAAGCAACTGTAGCACCTTGTAAGGAAGAGGTGGTGGGAGGCTCCTGTTCTAAGTGTGGTCTGTATGCCAGCTGCATAATCACCTGGCCTGGCTCTCAGCAGCAGATCACAACACTGAGCTGAGAACAAGCTCACTTTTCTGATGGGTGGTGGATGGAGAGTGTTCCCCACCTGTGGTGATGTCAAGAGGGCCTGGCCTGGCCCTCCCTGATGAACTGGCTAGGATATTTAAAGAGAGTTTCCTGGCCAAATTTGGTGACCTAAAGCATGTGGCCAATCTTTTCCATCTATTTGTTAGCCAACCCAGGGCTCTGACTCAGGCCACCCTAGAAGCCAGGGCCTAGACCGCACAAATACAGATTAAAACAAAGACAGGAAAACAATTTCAACTTGAGTGCCAATTCCAGTTGATCAGTGGTGTTTGCCTGGAGCACTGTGCTGAGGATGACTCTGAGACTGCCAAGTAGCCAGCAGCCTCCGTCTGCACCAGCTGTTGAATTAATGTACAGGAGGGGAGTTTATCTTCAATCCAGTGTCAGATGGTCATGGCACTTGAAATACCTCACAGGAGCAACCTGTGAACTGATGAAACCATCAGTTCATTTATGCCCTAGAGACAGAGCAGTTAGGAAAGCTGACTCTGGTCTCTGGGGACCAGGTCAAGTCAGAATGGGAATCAGCCAAGTTTCCACAAGAAAACTGGCCATATAGAAAAAACAAGCCAAAGCTAGATTTCTGAGGAAACTATGAGAATATAATTAACCCAAGGGCATGGGGAAAGTATGATGTGAAAGAAAGCAGTGCAGTTAGTGACAGATTTCACAAAAAAGTAGTAGAGTAGTAGACAAGGGGCAAAATACAAATGACTGGGCATTTTGGTAGCTATTCCTTAAATAAGAAATTTCTTCCAAAAAATTCTTTTTCACAGAAAATAGCTGCTTACAGGATAGGTGCCATGTTGGAGTGGGTAAGTAATTCAAGCCAAGTTGTTTCTAAACACTACTTTATAAAGCTATAAAATCATCATTATTTCAAAAGTGTATAGAGTTTGTTCTGCTAGAATGCTTGTTTGTAAAATAACAACTGGCTCCAATGCTACTGATATATTAGGGAACAATCTGAGCACAATAAAATTTCTGATTTTGCTCATGCATAATTTCTTCTCCCAGAAACACTAGGTGAATGAAGAAAACTGCATCCAGCTGAGCTACAGAGAAATACAAATGAGCCACAGAGAAATGTACAAAACACTCACACCTCAAATATCTACCACCTTCCTTGGCTCACTACATGTATTGTGAGACACGCACATCCACAACAGGAGTTATGACCTTCCATCTGTTTTCAGATTACCCTCCTTCCATCACTGCAAAAGAATCACAACGTGCAGCTCTTCTTGCTGGAGGCTTCCCCAAGTAAACTTTAGGTCTTTTTTTAAAGTAAACTGAAATATTTACTGTACTATTCATCATTCTTAATCATTTAACATATGTAAAATTGTGCTATCATTTTTATTAGATGCCTTTTATTTTGTGTGTCAATTATAAAGAATTTGTGTATTGTGTCCCTAATCCCATTTTTCCCATAAGACTTGTGATTTTTATTGTTTGATTTGGCGTAGTACAGTGATTTTTAGGAACATATATTGCATTATAACAGAACTGACTGTATAACCAAACAACTAAAGAGAAACAAGGTCTAAAAACATAAAGACCTTACACAGTAAAAAAGTTGAAAGCACTTCAGACCATGAAATGAATCCCACGTCAGATATATTCCAGGGTGAAATTAAAATTTAGTAAGCCTTATTTACCAGAGGTACATTTGATGAAAAAATATAAGGATTCTATTTACCACAAATCCCAAGAATTCCCAGGACATGAAGGAACGCATGCAAAATTTTAGAAAAATAAAAACAACCTTTATTCTCTATTGCTATAGGAACTAGGATGTACTATGTTTTATATAACTTGAGTAAAATACTGACAAAAATTTACAATGTGGGCCATGGGAGAGCAGTCAAATCCAGAGGAATCCTTAAAAACAAAACAAACTCTTCTAGGACATTCTCTGGTAAAACTCTAAATAGTTGTCTTATCAAAACCTATCCAGAAAAATCTTATCTGAGAAACAGCACATATTATATTTTTTATTATAAATAAAAAAATTACTTTGTCTCATGAGAAGGATAAAGACTAACTTGCTGAAAAATAACTCCAGTGCCAACTCTGAGACAAGGTAGGGTCAATCAGCCAGAGTTCAGAATCATAATGTTAACAAGGAAGAGAGCATGAGGTAAGTTCAGCCATATTTTTGTGGCTTTGAATAAACGAAGACTTTGTTTCTGAAACACAAGTGACCTTTAAGAGTAGCAAATAGTTTCCTCCTCAAATACCCATATTTCTGACCATGGCTATTTCCATGTACCACATCACTTAAGTTGAAATTTTAACTGAATAATCAAAGTAACACTTATTTAGCCCAGCAGTTATTTATTTGGCCAGCTGCTGTGATAACCACATTATGTTAACTGTGATAACTGTGCAATTTAACAATTCAGTTGCTTTTCCATTCCTGGACTCAATTTTCAACTCCAGGCTGCTAGAAGAATAATTTATATTAAAATAAACGGGGCCGGGCGCGGTGGCTCACCCCTGTAATCCCAGCACTTTGGGAGGCTGAGGCGGGTGGATCATCTGAGGCCAGGAGTTCAAGACCAGCCTGGCCAAGATGGTGAAACCTCGTCTCTACTAATGATACAAAAATTAGCTGGGCGTAGTAGCACAGGCCTGTGATCCCAGCTTCTTGGGAGGCTGAGGCAGCAGTATTGCTTGAACCCAGGAGGCAGAGGTTGCAGTGAGCCAAGATTGTGCCACTGCATTCCAGCCTGGGTAACAAAGCAAGACTCCATCTCAAAAATAAATAAATAAACAAACAAACTTATCTTTCAGCCAACTTCGTGTTTACTGCCCAGGAACTCATAAAATGTGGAATGTAAGAATCTCTTTTTACTGGCCACACAACAAAGATAAAAGAAGAATAAAATAACAAACAACTAGTTTTGGATTATTAACAAAAAACTAACCACCTTGTTTTCAGATTGGAAGTCAGTGAAATCACTCAGATATATCCAAAATCTCAAACAGATATTATACATCCATATGGTACCTAAATATTTAGAGAGAATAATACAATTTTTGAGCAGAAACTAACTGCTACAGGAGTCTTCAGAAGGACTACAGAAAATCTAATTTCTGTAGACTTTCATTTCTGTATTCTTACACCTATGACCTTTCTCCCTAAGAAACAAACTTGTTGAACTTACCTCCTGATTGAAAAGTACTCTGTAGAAATATTCATCAAAATAAATAAATAAATAAGCTGATTAACAAAGAAGGAAAAGCAATTCGATGGGAAAAGGATAGTCTTTTCAACAAATGGTGTTGGAACTACTGAATGTTCACATACAAAATACATACGTAGACACAGATTTTATACTTTCCACAAAAAATAACTTTTCAAACTGAATCACAGATCTAAATGTAAGATTTTTTAAAACTATAAAATTCCTGGAAAATGACATAGAAAAATATCTAGGTAAGCTTGTATTTGGTGATGACTTTTTAGATACAACACCAAAAGCACAGACCCATGAAAGAAATATTGGTAAGTTTGACTTTATTAAAATTAAAAACTTGTGCTCTGTGAAAGACACTGTAAAGTGCACAAAAAGATGAGCCACACAGTGATACAAAAATCTTTGCTGGTATACAAAAGATACAAAGAACTCTTAAAATAGGAAAACAACTCAATTTTTAAATAAGCAAAAAAAAATTAACAAACCTTTGGCCAAAAGATGAACAAATGACAAATAAGTATAGGAAAAACATGTTCAATATCATATGTCATTAGGGAATTGCAAATTAAAACAACAAAGAGATACCGCTACACATCCATTAGAATGGCCAAAATCTAAAACACTGACAACACCAAACGCTGACAAGGACGGGCAACAGGAACTCTCATTCACTGCTGAATGGAACGCAAAATGGTACAGCCTCTTTGGAAGACACTTTGACAGTTTCTAACAAAACTAAACATACTCTTACCATGTGATCCAGCAATCACGCAATTTGGCATTTACCCAAGTGAGTTGAAAATTTATGTCCACACCACACAAAAACTGCCCACAAATAATTATAGCAGTTTTGTTAATAATTACCAAAATTTAGAAGCAATCATAATGTCCTTCAATAAGTGAATGGATAAAGAAACTGCGGTACATCCATACAATGGAATATTATTCAATAATAAAAATAAGTGAGCTATCAAGCCTCAAAAAGACATACAGGGGAAACTTTAATGCATATTTCTAAGTAAAAGAAGACAATCTGAAAGGGCTACATACTATATGATTCCAACTATGGTTGACCATTGAACAACACAGATTTTGAACTGTGCAGGTCCACTTATAGGTGGATTTTTTCAAAGTTACATCAAATATGCCTGCCTCCCATTCCACCTCCTTCACCTCTAAAATCCCTGAGTTAACAAGACCAACCACTCCTCTTACTCTTCCTCCTCCATCTACTAAATGTGAAGCGACAAGGATGAAGACCTTTATGATGATCCACTTGCACTTAATAGATACATAATATATTTTCTGTTTCTTAAGATTTTCTTAGTGACATTTTATTTTGTCTATCTTACTTTATTGTATGAATACCATACATAACACACATAACATACAAAATATGCATTAATCAAGTATTTACATTAAGCTTCTGGTCAACAGTAGGCTATTAGTAGTTAAGTTTTTGGGGAGTCAAAAGTTATACATCAATTTTCAACAGCACAGGGTTCAGTGCCCCTCCCCTGTGTTGTTCAAGGATCAATTGATTATGAGATTCTGGAAAAGGCAAAACTATGGAGATAGTTAAAAAAAAAAATCAATGACTACAGGGCACTGGGGTAAAGGAGGGAGGGACGAATAGAGTACAGGAAATTTGGGGGCAGTGAAACTATTCTATATGACACTGTAGCAGTGGACACATGTCATTATGCATCTGTCAGAACCCACAGAATGAACAACGCAAAGAGTGAATACTGATGTAAACTATAGACCTCAATAATAATGTATCAATATTGGTTCATCAGATGTAACAAATGTACTGCACTAATGTAAGATGTTAATAATAGGGGAAAATGGGGGTAACATGAGGGTAGACATGGGAACTCTTCTGTAATTTATACTTAATTTTTCTGTTAATATACTTCAAAAAACAAAGTCTATTAATTAAAACACACACACAAAGAATTAAACTGAAGCTAAAATCAACTGCCAAATGTCACAATTAAATACAAGTAAAGAATATATAAACTAAAATATTAAAGTTCACTTTCTCCATAAATATGACCTATACTTCTCTCTAAATTTGCCATGAGCTAATTCCCAAGAAGGAGCTCAGGGTACTCTTGACAGCCTCTATGCCAGCACTGTCCAACAGACATATAATGTAAGCCAGATATGTAATTTTAATAGTATTAACATTACACAAAGAAAAGGGAAATATACAAAATTAATCTTAATACCTATATTTAAACCAATATACTCACAATATTATCATTTCAACATGTAACCAATACAAAAATTATTAATGACATTTTACCTTCCTCAAAATCTTTGAAATCTGGTTGTATTTTATACCTATAGCACATGTCAATTCATATACTACATTTTTATCATTAATACTTAATCTCAGTTTAGGTTTTATAAAATTCATAATTAAAAAAATAGATTCACAAAAGCAAGTTGTTCCGAAGATACTTAAAATATTCCAATATCTAAACAGAGTACCAAAAAATCATTGTCCTTTCATACATTTACATCTACATTGACAAAGCTGGTTCGTCTTTTTTTAGAATTGATTTGACTTTGATGAAAACGCTCATCAATTTCAAAATTACATCAATCCAAGATAGATAAGTTTATCAACTCTGGGTGTCAATGAAGTATTAATGAAATTAAGTTCAACGAAATATTGTATAAATTGAAAAACAACACTAAGCTTACCATTATCAACATAGCATTCATCAAATTGTTCTTGCAGTTTTTCACATCAAGTTTACATAATACTGTACTATAATTAAAATCAACTGCATTTTTTTATGTGTAAAAACATAATTATTGATTTCTATTGAAAGTTTCAACAACCAGCTAGGTTATAAAATGTTTTTCCCTTCCCTGGAGCTTCAAATTTAGCTCATTTAAGTGCAATGTGATATTGGTGAGAAAACACAAATCACACCAAGTTTTTTTTTTTGTCTTTGATTATTTGTCAAGTATTTATTTCTCAAGAAAATCTTAAGAGTCAGCAGTATGATAAATCTTTGTAAAACTCTTCTGCAACTCAACCACAGAGTATTGGCAAAGAGCACAAATCCATTACATTCATTGTCTTCTATTCCTTTTAATAGTTCCACAAATTGGCAATAATTAAAATCATTGGCAAATAAATGAATGAATTTAACAATTAAATCCATGACATTTTTCACAGAGTCTACTTCAAAAAACTAAATGCAAATATTTTCAATATGTGTCATGAAGTAGAATTAACCAGTATGGGAAACATTAGTCTCACACTTTAAAAATTTCATGTCTGGATTTTTTGACTTACCATAGCTAGAGCAAAATTCTCTATGAGAAAACTAACCATATAAACAATTTTTTTAAAAATCTACACCACAAGTTCATTTATTTAGGCCATGAATTGACATTTCTTTGTACATCTTGAAAACCTTTGGAAAAAACTGTATGGAAAGTATTAACTGGTTGGTGTCTCATGTAATATGACTCACCTAAAGCCAAAAAATAAAAAACCTACTTGCAATTTTTCAAACTTCGACTCAATTGATCTTCCTTATTGTTGGAAAGGCCATGTATTCTATTGTCTAATGTTCACTTTTAGGCTTTTCCTCATACTTTTGCAACAAAATTTTGATAACTGAAATAATTTCTTTTACAATCCCTCTGACCAAAAATGGTTCTTTCTTGAGGCAGGAACCAAGCTGACTAAATCTACAGATCCTGTTGAAATCATATAAAAAATATTTATTGTGGGCCTCTTGACCACATGCACAGCCCCAGAGCGCATTCTCCCAGATTCCTTGCCTCCTTCCTTCTCTCCCTTGCTCAGTGGGGTCCTAAGCAAGCCAGGCCCTGCAACAAGCTGCTAATAAAGTTGCATTGCGGAAAAGCACAGCAACGGTGCCAGGAGAGTGTGTCCAGCGAGCCACTGAGACTTGAACCAATGAAGGAAGCATATGGCTTCACTGCAACCTCTGCCTCCCAGGTTCAAGCGATTCTCCTGTCTCAGCTTCCCGAGTAGCTGGGATTACGGACACCTGCCACCACGCCCAGCTAATTTTTGTATTTTCAGTAGAGACAGGGTTTCACCATGTTGGCCAGGCTGGTTTTGAACTCCTGACCTCAGGTGATGCACATGCCTCGGTCTCCCAAAGTGCTGGAATTACAGACATGAACCACTGCATCTGGCCACCTTCTTCCATTTTCATTTTGTCCTTTATTGTTCTGGTACTAGCTTCTGTATCTCCACTTAATTCTGCATCAGTAGTATATTTTCTTTATATAAATGTTTGCCACATTTGCATTTTTATATTAGAAAGCTATGCAATATGGTAATTGAAATAACCATTTTATAATACATACTCACCATGTATATAATGCATGTATAACAAATATCTATATTATTACTAATCTACAATCTACAAAGGTATTATTGGAAATCATGTTGTCTGTGTGAAATATTCAAATGAACACATTACAAAGTTACATTCGTGTGTAGAAAAAATTTATTTTCAAAAAATCATCTGAATTATTCCATTGACAATTAAATCAGTGATATATTTCTGTATAATTTTCAAAACAATGTACGTGCCTCATACACACCCTACAATACAGTGATATCTCACACAATGCAACAGTAAACTAAAATGTAGTCCTACCAAAGAATAAAGCTGTTTGGTAAAAACATATTTTACATTACCTCAGTTTTTAAAATTAATTAAAGCTAAAATAAAGTTAAAAATTCAGTCCCCTGTAGAACTAGCTGGATCTCAAGTGCTCAATAGCCATATGTAACCAGTTGCTACTATACTGGACAGTGGCCATTTGTATGCTTAAGGTTAAATTAGTTTCTTTTAAAGTGCTATTGTAGGAAACATATGAAAAGTTTAAATGCAAGCATATTACTTACATTTTCCTTTTTTGCCTTCATTTTTTTCTCTCAACGTCAAGAAAACAGAATTATTAAGTATTATAGTGTTAGAAGGTACAATAAAGATCAATTAATCTAATCACTCCATACTGCACTTCCTTAACATTGATTTTCATTTACTTTGTTAAATGTTTTCTTTTTCTAGTATACCATTAGAAATCTAAAAACATAGGAAACCTGACTACCACTAGTTTAATGCAACTCTTATTTTTATTTATGCAATAAATAATAAAAACTGGTATCAATCTACACGAAAATTTTCTGCACTGCTAATGGTTTTACTTTTAAAAGTACACACATTCATCTCTTGGAGATCCTTCTAGGACTCCCAAATACTTCTCTGAAACTGGTTCTAAGAAGTTAACAAGGACACAGGAAGGGAACATCACACACCGGGGCCTGTTGTGGGGTGGGGGGAGCGGGGAGGGATAGCATTAGGGGATATACCTAATGAAAATGACGAGTTGATGGGTGCAGCACACCAACATGGCACATGTATACATGTGTAATAAGCCTGCACGTTGTGCACATGTACCCTAGAACTTAAAGTATAATAAAAAAAGAAGTTAACTGAATTTTTAATATAAGGACTTAATGTGTTTAGAAGATTACTTAGAGAATCATAGCTCTTCAATGAAATTTTGCACAAGATAATAATGAAATATATAAAATATTCAAAAATAATTGCTAAAGGGTACAAGGCTTCTTTTTTGGAGTGATGAAAATATTCTAAAATTAGACAGTGGGGGTAATTGCACACTCTATAAATGTACTGAAAACTAATGAATTATACATTTAAAAGGGTGAATTTTGTGGTGTATAAATCTTAATAAAACTGCTATGAAAAATTCACAAATGCTTCCTGCATTTATGCCCAATCTATTAGTGAAAAAACAAACCTCTCCATGACCACATATGAGATAAGCAATATTACTACTGCATATATGGAAATAAGAGTTACTTTAAAAGATTTATATAGATCCCATTGGTCTCATATATACATAGAAATGCACACAAAAATATCAGCAAGAGTGAACACACACAAAAAATAATGTGGGACGTTAACGTCGTATGTATTGCTATAATTTTTTACATCATGTGTGATGAGATGTTATGAAGAATAAGCATTTTTGAAAATATAACCTGGTTGATATTTGCATCTCCCTTAATTTACACTTTTCCTACCTTCATTTACACTTTCTCTCTACTTGAAACACCTGCTTTAACCCCTAAAAATACATAAAAGAAATGTTCTTGTAATAGTTCCTACAACCAAAAACACTTTCATTAAGTATGCTTTCTATGCTCCCCAATCAAAACATTTGTATAACCTGGGAATAATGAAAGATACAAATATTGGACTCCTTACCAGGCTTTAAGCTTTACCTTCTCTGCCCGATACTTTTTATCTTTCTAAGTAAATCCCACACCCAGTACAAAATATCTAAGAAAGAGTAAACATCCAAGACATATTTGTTGAATGAAAAATAACAAATGTGTTCATTCTCATGGGGGACACTACTTCTGAGTGTACACCCTGACCATCCTCCTCCTTCAAAGAACATTAAATTTATTCATATACCTACTCTTTCCTATGAAGTCTGACAAAAAGCTGACCTATCCCAGCTCTAGGTTATGCCTGACTGGAATAAAAGCAATCTCTTTCATCTCTTTCCCTTTTCCAGTTCAAAAAAAGACATATTGGCCGGGTGCGGTAGCTCACGCCTGTAATCCCAGCGAGGCGGGTGGATCACGAGGTCAGGAGATCGAGACCATCCTGGCTAACACAGTGAAACCCCGTCTCTACTAAAAATACAAAAAATTACCCAGGCATGCTGGTGGGCTACTCAGGAGGCTGAGGCAGGAGAATGGCCTGAACCCGGGAGGCGGAGCTTGCAGTGAGCCGAGATCGCGCCTGGGCGACAGAGCGAGACGCCGTCTCAAAAAAAGAAAAAAAAAGTAAAAAAGAAAAAAAAAAGAAAAGACATATGACATATTACCCACCTCTGGCATATTAGAGGAGATCTACTAGAAGGAGAAGATTCTTCAGAAGGTACCCCTATTCCTTACAGACACTATCTTGTCTGCAACCTACCTGATACCTGCCACTAGCTGAGGATTAAGCCTCTACCAAGGTAGAAAGGTGAAGAGGTGGAAAAAACTTGGGTAACATTAAGTTATTAATCCACCAGCCCTGAAGCCTGCTTGACTACTGAAGTTCCTCTTATTTGACACAATGTCCTTCCTCATTATTTAACAAGTTGGAGGTGGAGTTGCAACCAACTACATTTATTTGATAAAATTCCTCTAGTGCTACCCGGCCAGGCATGGTGGTTCATGACTGTAATGCCAGCATTTTGAGAGGCCAAGGTGGGCAGACCATTTGAGGCCAGGAGTTCAAGACCAGCCTGTCCAACATGATGAAACCCCATCTCCACTAAAAATACAAAACTTAGCCAGGCGTGGTGGCACATGCCTGTGATCCCAGCTACTCAGGAGGCTGAGGCAGGAGAATTGCTTGAACCCAGGAGGCAGAGGCTGCAGTGAGCTGAGATCACGCCACTGCACTCCAGTCTGGGCGACAGAGCAAGACCCTATCACCAAAAGAAAAAAAAAAAATTCCTCTAGTTCCGTAAGTTGTGATCAGAACCACAAAGATAGTGGAAATACTCCAATAACACAAAAGTTATGTGTGTTTTTTTTTCTTTTGGTCAAACAACTTGGCTTCTAATTCCAAGCATTCTTTAATCACACCTCAGGTTTTGCTGAATGACCAGAAATTGGCTGGCATATTTAGGTAGGACCCATCTTATGAATGGCAGATAAAGGACAACCACAAAACACAGAACTTCCAGAAGACATGAAACATTCGATTGCTTTGCATTTTCCCTAACCAGAGGACTAATGTCAGGAAGAATGCACTGTGACATTTGTTTTAGGAGTTCCAGCATTCTATAAGGCTTCATAGGTGGTATTTTTCCACCAAGGTCTACACTAAGTGGTTCCATTTGGACCCCATAACAAAATGTTATCATCTGCAAAAGAAAAACATTTGGTAAAAAGAATTATTTGTTCCAAACACCTAAAAGGACTTCCATAAACAATAAAGAAAATAAAATATTTTAAACAATTGAAAACATTTTTTCCCAAAACTAAAACACATTGGAAACCTGGTACTGAATCAAGTTCCCAACAGCAGGACAGCTGTAATCACAAAATAACTGCAAAGAATGAGAAAAACATGTAAACAAAATGTCCAGTTTAATATACAACCAATCGGCTCCTTTAAAAACTATATTTCAGTCAAATCACCATCATCATGAAAAAGAAAGGAAAAGTGTCTATAAAGTAGGCAAGGCTCAGACAATTAAAATACTATGGAAGTTCATCAGTTGTTTCCTTTTTTTAACCTTTAAGTAACTTATTTTTGAAGAATGCCAATGGTAAAAATAGCTATACATTTATGCAATGTATTTATTCAATATGAATGATTTGTTGAATAATGAATATGAAATGAACTTTTATTCAATTATATTTATGTTATAAATACTCTGCAAAGACCTGGGGAGTAAAGATAATAACAAGATAATAAAAAGACAATGCACTTCCTTCAAAAGTCTACAACATAGTCCACCCCACCCTGTCATCCCTCTCACTCTTATATAACTGCCCTATCTCAGATATGTCATCACCTTCCACCCATATAGCTTAAGCCAAATACTTAAAAGTCATTCTTGACTCTTCTCTTTCTTTCTTTCTTTTTTTTTTTTTTGAGACGAAGTCTCACTCTGTTGCGCAAGCTGGAGTGCAGTGGCATGATCTCGGCTCACTGCAACCTCCACTTCCTGGGTTCAAGCGATTTTCCTGCCTCGGCCTCCCGAGTAGCTGGGACTATAAATGCCTGCCACCACGCCCGGCTAATTTTTGTATTTTTAGTGGAGATGGGGTTTCACTATGTTTGCCAGGCTGGTCTTGAATTCCTGACCTCGTGATCCACCCACCTGGGCCTCCCAAAGTGCTGGGATTACAGGCGTGAGCCACCACACCTGGCCGACTCTTCTCTTTCAACACACAATCCACCAGCAAGCCCCATCAGTGTTAGTTACCTTCAACACACAACTGGAAGCCAACCACTTCTCACCAAATCTACCGTTAGGGCCCAACTCCAAGCGACCATCAAATCACTCCTTGACTACAGCAACAGACATCTAGGTGGTGTCCCTGCTCCACTCTTGCCTCTCTACCTGTTCTCCCCAAGGCAGACACAATGACCTTCTCAAGACATAAATCAAATCTCATCAGTCTCCTGCTCAAATCCCTTAAATGACTTCCTTCTACCACCACAGTAAACCTCATTATCTAATCTAGAACTAGCTATCTAATCCTACACACCACTACTGGCCTCTCTCATTCACTAACCATTAGCGTAGCTGGCTTTGTTTCTGTCTTTTGAACAATGTGACTTCATTGTCATCTCTGCTACAATCTGGTTTCTTCACCTAGTTCTTCTTCAGATGGCTGCTACTCTTATTATTTAGGTCCTACCACAACTTGTCAGCCCAGCTAAAGCAGAAACCCACAGCCTAGACATTTTATCCTATTGTTGTTCTGTTTTATTATTTTAACTAAACTTTTTATTGAAGTGTCACACAATTACTGAAAGGCGCAGAAACTTTGTGCATACATCTCAATGAATTCTCACAAAGTAAACACAGCCATATAACTATCACACACATCAAGAAACAGTCTCCCCAGGTATCTACTTCTCATCACTACCCTCACAGTGACGTAATCACAATCCTGATTTATAATTTTATAGATTAGCTTCACCTGCTTTCAAACTTTAGCTAAAGGGAATCAAACAGATGTACTCTATTTTCTCTAGCTTATTTCACGCAAGGCTTTGTTACTGAGATTCACCCATGTTGCTAAGCATAATAGAAATATACTCATTATCATAAAATCTTTATGATATTCCATTTTATGATAAACCAGAATGTATTTGTCCATTGACTAGTATACGGGCATTTGTGTTACTTCTAGCTTGAGACAACTGCTGATACTGCTGCTATGTAGGTTCCTGTACAAATCTTTTAGTAACGTGTTCTAGTTAGTATCTGTCTAGTGGAACTGCTGAATCATATCATACGCATATATTCAGCATATGCATATATCTCTAGTAGATACCACTAGATTTCCAAAGTGATGTGACCAATTTAAAAACCCAGAAGCAGTATATGAGAGTTTCAGATAATGCTTGCAAACATCTTCTTTCCTTTCCCATAAAAGAAAAGTAGAATTTACAAATGAAAAAGGACAAAATTAAAACAGAGAATGTCAATTTCAAGGATCTTACATATTTTGGATGATTTTGCAATTAGTAGAGCTCACGTCATCACTAGAAGAGAATTCTGTTTTAAAAATATAAGTTCAACTTCAATTACCCATGCACAAGGAGAAGCCATGTTATCAAAATACCCACCTAAAGCCATTACCACTTCTGCTTCTGCTCCATTCTTTCTCTCCTCTCCTTGTAACACTAAACACCAAAACATCGGAAATCCATCCTTTCCTGACTTAATTCCATTTTATAAGATTTTTCTTGTTTATTTAACAAGAGAAAGTGTATGTACATGATAACGTTAAATGTCCATAATCACAAAGAGACACAGTGTAATCTCTGAATCCTTTAAAGAGAGTAAAATCAAGAATTGCATGCACTAATGCAAGGGGGATAAGCACCCTCCAGCTTCCAGCAAAGGGAGAAAATTTTCTTCCTTCCCACAGTGCAGGTTGATGTGTTAGTTCCACATCACTACATTCACATTTTTTTAAGGCAAGAAACTTGGAACAGAAATGGGTAGAGATGTTTTTTCCACTGTATTTTGCTCAAGAGTCTCCCACAAAGTAAGTGAAGAACCAGATCAGGGAGAAAGAGAGAAAGAGACCTTATTAGAACAAGGCAACTGAGTACAAAAGGGGAAAAAATAGGAGATGGCAACTGGCTCCCAAAGAATGCAAAATTTCTAAAAGTAAAAAGAGGGTCAGAATCTATCAGTATTCCACTAGTCATCTTCCTCTTCAACCTTCCTCCCTCTTCCACATCATCACCATCTTCATCTTCTTCCCCTCTGCCCTCATCTTCTTCATCAAAATATGTTTCAAGTCTTCTTCATCATCATTATGAACATCAGCTTCTTCTCCTTCCCCTTCTTTATCTATCATATAAGAAGCCAAGCTGTGCTTTAATAGCAGGTTTTTGTTTTGTTTCATTTTGAGACAGGGTCTTGTTCTGTAGCCCAGGCTGGCACCACCATAGCTCACTGACACCTCAACCTCCTTGACTCAAACAATCCTCTCACGTCAACCTCATGAGTAGCTAGGACAACAGGCATGTACCACCATGCCTGGCTAATTTCTTTATTTTTTGTGGAGGCAGGGTCTTTCTTTGTTGCAATATATTCCCTGAGTCCCATTTAACTTCAGTCAACACTAAAGATGGGCCACCACTCTACTTGAGATGAAATTTGTTGGTGAGAATTTTATTTTAAAATAAGGTTTTTCAGCAAAATAAAAATCTTGCTTTGTGGCAAGACACTGTCTCTACAAAAAATAAAGAAATTATGGCTTCAAGCTATCCTCCTACCTCAGACTCTCAAACTGCTGCAGTTATTTGCATGAGCAACCATGCCCAGTCCCAAAGAGCATCTTTGATGAGCTCTCGTAATTCACCTGCACCTGCATCGGAATCATTGGTGAATCAAGTGAAGAAGGCCTGAGATTTTTCATGCTTCCTCTTCCAGACAGCTTTATTTTACTTCTGACATGATCATTTAATCAAGTCCTTCTCAGATTCCCATTTAACTTTAGTCAACACTGAAGATGGGCCACCACTCTACTTGAGATGAAATTTGTTGCGAGGAACTTAATTTTAAAATAAGGTTTTTCAGCAAAATAAAAATCTATTCTATAATATTATTTAATATCTTTAAATTCTGTCACTTTCATTCTAAAGAGATAGCACAGCATCTCTTCATTCACATCTCAAGCAGGGAAGTCACTTGCACATAGTTGATTAACATTACCTCTAAATTTGAAATTCAGGAGATCAATTACAACCTCTTTTAAATAGTTTGAAGTTTGTTACATTTTTGTTCTACTTTGGAAATTTCCTCACTGGCTTGTTTGTAAAGTCTGTCTACTTCAATTTGTGCAACATCCCTGTGCTTAAATATTTCATATATATATATATAAATTTTTTTTTTTTGAGATGGAGTCTCGCTCTGTCACCCAGGCTGGAGTGCAGTGGCACAATCTCGGCTCACTGCAACCTCCACCTCCCCGGTTCAAGTCATGCTCCTGCCTCAGCCTCCCAAGTAGCTGGGACTACAGGCACCCGCTGCCACGCCCAGCTAATTTTTTGCATTTTTAGTAGAGATAGGGTTTCACCGTGTTAGCTAGGATGGTCTCAATCTCCTGACCTCGTGATCCGCCTGCCTCAGCCTCCCAAAGTGCTGGGATTACAGGCGCCAGCCACCACACGCGGCCTTCCTATAGTTTTTTTTTTTTTTTTCCTCCTTTCAGTAAATCCAAAGTAGCAAAGTTTTCCTCTGTGTAAGATCTGGAGGTGGTCTTAGTACCCTCATTTGAAGAATGAATGATGTGAATAATGCTGTTAACCTTAGCCTTAAACTAAAGCTAATTCTTTGACAAATTCAAAGAACCAGTCACATAGAAGTGACTCCAAGAATTAGGTCACATTTGGAAGAGATGGGAAGAACTAGGTCATTTTATTAATGATATTTTTGCTGAGTAAAGCATTCTAGATTGGCAGCTATTTTCTTTTTGCACCTTAAAAATATTATTCAGTTGTCCACTATCTTTTAATTTTTCTGTTAAAAATCAACTATCACTCTTACTGTTTCTTTTTTAATGTCTCCTTTTTTTTCTAGCTGCTTTTAGGATTGTCTTGGTTTAAGTAGTTTTACTAAGATATCGGTAGGTGTAACCGTCTTTCTGTTGACACTGCTTCAGGCTCGTACAGCTTCCTCAATTCATCAGATAATGTTTTTAAAAAGTCCTGGAAAATTCTTAGCCATTACCTCATCAAAATTGCTTCTGTCCCATTTTCTACCTCCTCTCCTGCTAAGCTAAAAGGTCCTAACATTACGGATATTTTAGATATTTTCACTGCCTCAAATATCGGTTTAATCTCAGTAATTCATTTTCAACATTTTCTACTGACTTCTTTTCCTCTTCATTCATTCTGTCTTTTGCTTTGTCATACCTACTGTGTAATTTGCACACTGAGTTCTCTGCTCTAAAATATAAATTTGCTCTAAATGTATAAATTTGCTGTTTATACATTTCAATTTTTTAGTAAAATTCTCCATCTCTTCCTCTTTTTGTCTCATCTTTTCTTCCATGTGCTAGAGTACAACAGTCATGGTTACTATAAAGTCCTCATCTGCCAACTCCAATCAATACTTGAAATTTCCTTAAGTCAGTTTCTATTGTCCAGCTTTTATCATTTTTAGTGATATGGTCCTATCTCTTCATGTCTAGTCATTTTTTATAAAATGCTGGATATTGTATATTGAAAAGTTTAGAGGATCCAGGTATTATATTTCTCTGGAGTAGATTTATCCTGTTTTCTATCAGGCAGAGCAGAAACTGTTCACCTTAAACGCATCAGGGAGTGAGGTGATTCACAGCTGGGCTTCAGTTGCGGCAAGGCTCAGTCTGTTTCAGTGTACTATATTCCTACCCACAGCCCTATGGTGCTTCCAGTTCAAAGTATGACATGCACTGAAAGCCTCTCCTCAGCAAGATGAGACCACAGAACACCTTGCTTTTCAAAGGCATGTGGCTTAACTTTATAATAATCTGCCACGCAGCTTCATAATTCTGCAAATGTCTTGAGAAGGAGACAGCAATATTTTTTAGTCCTTTTGGGTCTCCAATATTATTGCTTCACACAACAAGATTTCCAAAAGCTCTATCTATTTCTGTGTCCTCAAAGAGTATCCCTCTAGACAGGCTGAGCTCAGATTTTCAGTCTCTTGCCTATACACAGAATCAGCAGTCTGACCACTTTCCCAAGAGAAAAGCAACTGCAGATTATCAGTTCATCTCTCCAAAATTATCACCTCTCTGGAGCTTCAGTCGCTCTAGGACTCCTTGCTTTAATACCCCTTGAAGCCGTTAAACAAATTATTTTTATATTTAACCTGTCTTTTGGAGTTGTTATCAGCAGTAATATTGATGTGTTCAAGTTCGTATCAGACAGAAGCTTTCTTGCCCTATTTTACTTTCTTTATACCATATATCACTACCTTTCACTATAGTATTTATTAGGGATGTTTTAATTCTATCTTTGCTACTAAAACATAGGCCCCAGAAGAATAAGGGCTCTACTGCATCCTAGGGGCAGCAATCAGACTGAAGACTGTCTGACTGTCTGATAGCCCTCCTCTTTCCATCCTGCTTCACTCACCATGCCTATTTTTGTTTTGTGAAGAATTACAAACGAGCACATCATTTTTTCTGTATGAGAAACGAGAAGAACATAATTCTATATGTTCTCATAAAGAATCCTTATTCCCCTTTTACATATTTCCTTACTTCCTCCTCCATGAGAGAAACAGACTGGAATAAATATACTTTGGGTTTCTTTCCTTCATGGTTCCCTCTCTTCAGCTGATTACTGAGACCCTGATAGTCATTGGGTCCGATACTTACTTTGGTTACCATACCTCAGAAAAAAAGCAGGGGCCAGAATTCCCTGTGCCCAGCCCCCTGTTGTGTAGTAAGCAAACAAACCGGCTGACTCAGGGTGTGCCTTCTACACAGGCTGGAGACCTGTCTCTCTCCAATGCTCTCTGTTATCCTCCATTCCAATTATACTGTGAAGTGAGTCTGAGTTAGGCCACAATTCATCACACAGCTGATTGGCAATAGATTTAGAATCTACTTTGCTGACTCATTTCCTGCCACAGGTGGTACACACTTCAAGATTTAAGAAGCCAGGCATGAAGTCCCCATTCTGGCCTAGGCTCCTAGTCACCAATCCAGCTTTTCTGGAGCTAGGTACTTAGAAAATTATTGCATGCTGTAGGGATAGGAAAACAACAAACTCTGAATCTCCTGCTTTATTCTCACAACACAATCAACCCAGAACACTTCTACTACCACATGTGGCAGGGTTTCCCCCATCACACACCAAGCAAGCAACTCTCTTGTGGATTATTCAGATTATTCAGTACCACATCAGCTGGGTGTCCTCTAATTTAATTCAATCGTTATATTATCTATCTGGAGATAACATCACATCCCACAGGTTGAAGGCTCAGTCTCATAAGACTGTCCCTGCACCAGTCAGTGGCAAGTCCAGGCCTCTGAAACTTTTAACCAATTTGCTATAGACTGGAGTTCCCATGACACTCTCCCCAGGTTCAATTAATTTGCTAGAGAGGCTAAAAGTATTCAGGAGAACACTTCACTTATGTTTAGAGGTATATTAATAAGGGATATTCCAAAGAATAGAGGTGAACAGCCAGATGGGAGAGATGCATAGATAGAGAAAAAGGCATAGGTATAGAAGAGATAAATAGCTATAAAAGAAGGGATGCAAAGCTTCCATGCCCTCTCCAGGTCCACCACCCTTCAAAAATCTCCATGTGTTCAGTTATCTGGAAACCCTCAGAACACAGTTCTTTTGGGTTTTTATGGAAGCTTCATTACTAGGCATGACTGATACTAGTCACTAGTGTATCAACCCAACCTTCAGCCACCCTCCTCTCCCTAGAGGTGAGGGGGACCCAGGGGGCTGAAAGTTCCAACCCTCTAATCATGTGGTTGCTTCCCCTGGCAAACAGTCCCATTCTGGAGGCTACCTAGGGGACTCCAGCCTCCAGTCATCTCATTAGCATACAAAAAAACTCTCTTATACTCTAGGGATTCCAAGGATTTTAGGAGTTAAATGTCAAGGAAGTAGATGAGGACCAAATATAGATTTCATAATATCATACATGCTCATTAATAAAATAGACATTTTATCTTCATTTGGTTCCTACCTGTTCTTCATTGGTTCAAATTTATAACCAAGGACAAAGAGAAGTTATTAACTAAGAACCATCACCAGTGTGTAGGTGAAGAGGGGAGTCAAGGGTTGGAAAAGAAGTTTCCAAAAACAATCCATATATATTTTAACTGATAAATGGATGTCTTAAACCCCATCAATAACAGGAGTCCCAACTCATCTGGTATGTACACTTATTTTGAAATAATAGCTTGCTATAACTGTAAGAGATTCACAATCATACAAAAACAGCTGCAAATCCTATAATGATGTCTTTTAATTGCTATATTTTGTGGAGTTTTGGGGGGTTTTTATTGCTTAAAAAAAAGTTTGTTTAACACAACAGGTAATGCCCATACACAATAAAAATTTAAAGGTAAAAAGATTATACAGTAATAAAAAAGTCTCCCTCTCTCCTCTATTTCTTGTCACCCATTGCTTTTCCTTAGAGACAACTATTGTTACCCATTCACTTCTATTTTAGGTACATTAAGCACTTTTATATATGTCCTCATGTATTTGAATAAATGAGTGATAGATTATGTACAAGACTCCATCCTTTTTTAAATTTTTAAATTTTTTGTTTTTATTTCAGTAGCTTTGGGGGTACAAGTGGTTTCTGGTTACATGGATAAATTCTACAGTGGTGACTTCTGAGATGTTAGTGTACCTGTCAACCAAGCGGTATAGACTGTACCCAATATACAGTCTTTTATCCCTCACCCTCTTCCCACCATGATGGCTATATTTTGAAAACACGTTATTTGCTCAGTCCACAAAATCAGAAACTTCCCACAAAAATAAATAAAATCATGATAATTTGCTCCTCTGGATTTTGTAATATGTAATTTTCTAGTAGGTTGTAAATGACTAATTACCCTGGTAATACACTAACCTCAGATGTAAAACATAGAGTTTTCTCATGAATGATCCAGGAGATAGATGTAGGAAAATAAATGCATGTAAAACTTTTTAAATGCCATTAAGTCAGGCTGGTGCAGGTGACGCACACGGCTCTCACAGTGCTCTGTGTATCCCACATTGTGTTACATCTGGAACCCTTACGAGGCCACAGACTTTTTAAAAAAGCAAAGTTCAACCTCTGCGTGTTTTGGTTTTGTCCTAATGTTCCTTGTGTTGACATAAATACCTTTTTAGCTTAAGTTATGGATGATATAATGTATTTAAGTAAAAGAGACTTAAATTTTTCCTATGAAAATGCCACCCAGAATTAAGATATTTTACTTGAAATTTTAGTTTGTATCTGGTTCTTTAGGATTCTGCACACAGTAAAAGCTGTCTTTCCAGAGGGACCACCCAGTGTACTGAACTGTGGCATAGCATATGACTCCACCTGCATCAGATCACACCACTGAACACCCACTGCATCTGCAGAAACATTCAAAGACTAAGAGGCAAATGCAGACTCAGAATGACTGAGAGAAAAAGAAGAGAGTGAGGCAGAGACCTTGTGATCTCGGAGCAGTTGTAAAGTTCAAGAATGAATGACTCCACTGGAAATACAGGACAACACCAAGTTTCTGAGAACTTATCAAGGCAGTTTCTACACCAAACCTATTGCAAGCATCCCAGAGAATCACTTTTGAAATGGTTACGACCCAGAGCCAATAGAGAAGAGCTGTTTGGAGGATTCCAGCAGCTAGTGGATTCACCAGTAGCCACTTTAGAACAACTAAATAACGGTCAGAACAGGTAGCAAGGAAAATGCACAAACTGTGCTACATTCCACAGGTGCCAGAACTTAAAGTTATATGCTGGAAGCACAGAGCCAGTGCCTGGAGAAAACATATTTGAATTGTGGTTTGAAATATCTAAGAAAATATTATAGAAAGAGGATGTCTCAGAGATGTAAAAACAAAGAACTATTGAGAGTTTAGCAAATAGAACATAGGTCATAGGTCATAAAGTGAGTCTGAATTAGTAGAGAATTGAAGGAAATGTATCTCAAGCTCCAAATCACCTGGCAAAAAGTAGACAGAAAGATTTCTAATTAACAGAAGAATGGAATACAATGCAGAAAACTGGGTACATTCCACCGAATTGTCAAAGGGAAGCATTTACAGTCAAACACTGGTTCCTAACCTCAAGCTTTGTAATATGCCTGAGGCCCAAGAAATCCAGAGTTCTTCTGCTTAAGCACTTAATTCTAAAAGAAAAGTAAAAATCTGAGGTGATCAAGAATGATTAAAGACCCACAATACTCAGTCTATTCAGAGACCAAGCTCAAAACCTGATGGCCCATACAGAAAGTAACTGAGGTACTAGTGAGCACTCTGAAGCAGTGGGCATCAGTAAGCTCTAAGCTGCACCTTTGGACAAAGAGAGAGAGGTGGCAGTAGACACTATCAGTGCTCGCCATGATCCTAAGATCCCTTCATACCCTGTCCCGAGCTCACAGAGGCTCACACCTACCAGGAGGCTCAATCCTGACTGTTACCTCCAAGTTCTTTGGTACGAAATGGCTCCCCAGGGGCCCTTGGCCTTGTCCACCAGAACCACTGGCATCATATGCAGAATATAGGTATAAACTGAGAAGGAGTTATGCCACATGCTCTCTCACATGACATCATTTTCCAGACACTAACACCAGGTTCTGGTTCATGTTCCATAACCACAACGTATGTAACTACTGGCTTGAGAAGGACTACTCATTTGAGAGCTTCATTGTGGTTAGCACCGTAGCTATGGGGTATAGCACAAATGACTCCCATAACCAATTTAAATTTACCCACCAGAGGAGGGAAGGCTCACTATCTCTCTTTGGAAAGACTCAAACAGTTCCACAAGGGGCAGAAGTAGGACCAGTAACCGGACCAGTTATTCTCCTGTATCGGTGCTCTTTCTGAATCCTAGCACCTCCAGAGCTAAAATAATAAAATAAAGAACTTTCAAAAGTATAACTCAGGGTTTGGAAGCAGCTTGCTCACTCAACATAATAAGGGATAAGATTAAAGATAGCAAGCAATAACTCTGCAATTCTAAAAGTGTTGTTCTTTAAATGTTCCCTCTAGAAGACCTACCACAGAATCTGTCCCTTCCCCTGCCCAGCTGCACAACTGGGCAGAGCAGGGAACGGCTGATATGGTTTGCCTCTGTGTCCCCACCCAAATCTCACCATGAATTGTAATAATCCCCATGTGTAAATGGCAGGGCCAGCTAGAGATAATTAAATCACTGGGGCAGTTTACCCAATACTGTTCTCATGGTAGTGAATAAGTTTTATGAGATCTGATGGTTTTATAAACGGGAGTTCTCTTGCACAAGCTCTCTTGTCTGCTACCATGTAAAACATGCCCCTGCTTCTCCTTTGCCTTCCACAATGATTGTGAGGCCATCTCAGCCATGTGGAACTGTGAGACCGTTAAACCTCTTTCCTGGCTGGGCATGGTGACTCACATCTGTAATCCTAGAACTCTGGGAAGCCGAGGCCAGCAGATCACTTCAGGTCAGGAATTCAAGACCAGCCTGGCCAACACGGTAGAACCCCGTCTCTAATAAAAATACAAAAATTAGCCAGGTGTGGTAGTGTGTGCCTGTAATCCCAGCTACTTAGGAGGCTGAGGCAGGAGAACCTCTTGAACCCAGGAGATGGAGGTTGCAGTGAGCTGAGATCGTGCCACTGCACTCCAGCCTGGGTGACAGAGGGAGACTCCTTCTCAAAAAAAAATTAAAAAAAAAAAAAAAAAACCTCCTTACTTTATAAATTACTCGGTCTCAGGTATGTCTTTATTAGCAGCATGAGAACAGCTAATACAATGGCTGACAATCCAAAATGAAGACGAGACCGAGAGGAAAAAGAAGCAGAAGGGGAGGGGGAAGGTATATGAACTAAGGGGTTAAATGTATCAAAAGGTCTCAGGTGAAAAAAAACAGGCTGGAAGGGAACAGAGACTTTTCATCAATACCCTTTTGTACCTTCTGAATTGTGTAACAAGTACAAATATTACTTGTTCAAAACACAGACATAAAGAGTGAAGTAAAATGAAATAGAGAGCGGCAATCATGTGAGTGTACCATTACCTGAGCATAAAAATGTATAAAATCAATAGCTCCTTGGGTAGCAGAGTGAGAGCTGGAGACAACTAGTGTGAAAACAAAATAATAATGCAAAGACATTAAAGAACTACAGGAATAGATAATGCAAAACTAGATGATGTACTGTGGAACTTTCAACTATATAGTAGTACAAAAATGACTTTGTTTCCTATATGCAAGTCTTCCTTTTAAAATAAAAATTATTATCTATTTAACAATACCTCATAGCTACACAAAACATTAATGTGATCATCACACTAAAATTTTCAGATGACAAAACAACTAACATAAACTATTAATAACATGTTAAAAATTGAACTTGTACCCCTTAAATTTATACAAATAACATTTTTTAAAAAGAAAAAACCTGTTCAAAATGTACTACTTTTATCTTTTTATGACTTACTAAGTTATCAGGTTTTTTTGGTCACATAAATGTTTGGTTTCTGAAAAACCTTCATAGTGAAAGAATTAACTGCTGAGAAAATTAAGACCTTATAGAAAAATAGTGAAAACCATTAATATGTTTAAGTTCATAAAAGTAAATAAAACTGCAGGCTAAATTCAGGCACTATCAATAACATTTCCCACTTAAATTATAGTAAGGACTATATTATAAATTTCAATTTTTTATCACTTGCACTGAAGAAACCTTCCAGAATCCTTTCTCAGTCACCTCCACTCCCCACCCTCAGCATTTCAACAATACGGGTGATGCTTAAAAATGCATTTTGCTTACAGATAATACACTGATAGTTTTATGTGTCAACCTGGATAGGCTATAGTACCCAATTATTTAATCAAATGCTGATATAGCAGTAAAGGTATTTTGTAGATGCAGTTAACATCTAACAATCAAACATTGATATAGGAGTAAAGGTATTTTGATTTAATCAAACCCTGATATAGGAGTAAATGTATTTTGTAGATGTGGTTAACATCTACAATCAGTTTACGGTAAGTAAAGGAGATCACCCTCCATAATGTGTGTGGCCCTCATTCATTTAGTCACAGCCCTTAAGAGCAAAAACTAAGGTAACCTGGAGAAGAAATTCTGCCTCAAGACCGCAGCATCACCTTTCTGCCTGAGGTTCCAGCCTGAGGACCTGCCCTACAAATTTCAGACTTGCTACCACCACAATAATATAATACCTTAAAATAAACAAATATATATAAATCTCCTTGGTTCTATTTCTCTGAAGACCCTTACTGATACATGCAAGAGAGACTCTCTATGTGTAGTTCCTTACTCCAGTTTTCTAACCTTTTCTGATTGTATAATCTCTACCTCTTACATTTATCTCAGCTCTTACGCTCCTCATAGACACTATCAAATAGTCTTGTGTCACATTGCAATGTTTCAGTCAACAGTGGACTATATATACAACGGTGGTCTCCTATGATTATAATACTATATTTTTATTGTACTTATTCTGTATTTAGATATTTTTCAATTTCATTTGTTAGAGAAGGGGGTCTCCTTCTGTTGCCTAGGATGGAGTGCAGTGGCATGATCATAGTTCATTGCAGCCTTGAACTCCTAGGCTCAGGCAATCCTCCCACCTCAACCTCCTGAGTAGCTGGGACTACAGGCATGTACCACAAGGCCCAGATAATTTTTTATATTTTTTTTAGAGATTGGGTTGCTATGTCGCTCAGGCTGGGCTCCAACTCCTGGCCTCAAGCAATCCTCCTGCCTTAGCCTCCTGAGTAGCTGGAATTAGGCACAAGCCACTGTGTCTGGCTTGTATAGATACGTTGGATCCATAAATGCTTGCTACTGTCTTCCAATTGCCTCCATTATTCAGTACAGTAACATGCTGTACAGGTTTATAGTCCAGGAGCAATAGGCTATACCCTATAGCTTAGGAGTATAGTAGGCTATACCGTCTAGGCTTGTACAAATATGCTCTATGATGTTCACTTGATGATGCATTTTTTAGAATGAATCCCTATCATTAAGTAACACATGAATATATAATTCCTAGGATTGCATTTTCCAAATTTTTGTTTCAACAGTCTACACCACTACTTTCCTACTTTGGTAACTTAGGTCCTTTTTCTAATGCCTAGAAAAGAACAATAATGAATACAATTGGTATAAACTAGGATGAAAATTCTCATAACGTGCAGACATATACTGGCATATACAGATCTCTGCCTAAGTGAAACTTCAGACTGCAAAAGACTGTCTCTAGTGTTACAGCTCCTTAACTATGTGTTTGTAAAGGTAAGGTACATTTTAAGGAGGGATTTTTGTTACAACATGAAACTGAGATTTGTTTCTATACAATTAGAACTTCAACTAGTAAATAAAAAAAATTAAGTATAATTTTATTTACAGAAGTCAAGTTCTAAATTCAGGCCATGCTTATTTTGAAATTCAAACATCACTATACCTGAAAAACTTATTTTTCGATGATGAACTTCAGATCTCTAAAAGAACTGTCTAGTAAGATATTTCAACAGTCCACTTTCTCTTAAAAAAAAAAAAAAAAAGCTAAACTTTCTTTAAAAACTAAAGCATTTCGGCTGGGCACAGTGGCTCATGCCTGTAATCATAGCACTTTGGGAGGCCAAGGCAGGTAGATCACTTAAGGTCAGAAGTTCAAGACCAACCTGGGCAATGTGGCAAAACCCCGTCTTGACTAAAAATACAAAATTAGCCGGATATGTTGGCGTGCGCCTGTAATCCCAGCTACTCGGGAGACTGAGGCAGGAGAATCGCTTGAACCTAGGGGGCGGACGTTGCAGTGAGCCAAGATTGCACCATTGCAGTCCAGCCTGGGCAA
Organism: Symphalangus syndactylus; assembly: GCF_028878055.3. Lineage (NCBI taxonomy): Eukaryota > Metazoa > Chordata > Mammalia > Primates > Hylobatidae > Symphalangus > Symphalangus syndactylus. The sequence goes on along the minus strand of NC_072426.2, from coordinate 53,793,323 downwards.
CAAGAGCAAATCTCCACCGCAAAAAAAAAAAAAAAGAAAAAAAGAACTAAAATATTTCAATACTTAAATATTTAACTGGAATCAGTATCAATTAATGTAGCCTTAAAAATGCGTTAAATGGTACAAAACAAATATATTTTTAACATTAAAATAACAGTCATATCCTCACCTCCCACATCAACCTGTAATCCATATTTTCATCCAAGTCTTCAGGCATTCTCTTCTCTCCAGCAAAGGGTCCGAACTTTTCACCCTGAGTAGCAATGATTATATTGAACAAGGATTAGTACAATAAATCCACATACTAAGATAAACGACTTTTTTCTTCTGGAATGTTTTTCTGCAAATCTTCATGCCCAAAGAAGAGATGCTTTTAAAATATTACCTAATTTACCCAACACGAAATGTTTATTTACAATCCAACTTAATCTGTTTTTAGCCTAAAACGCTAAATTCACAACATAGGAGCCAACATAAAAGGGTTAAATCATTTACTTTCAAATTCTGACGAGGCATTGGACATTGTATTTCATATGTCTCAATCCTCTTCATAGCCTCTGGCAAGCGATGTTGAAAAAAGCACTGAGTTTTGTCTGACTTGAGAGACAAGCCCACCAGGCAGAAAATCACCTGGTTTCCATAAAAATCATAAATTCATCCATATTCTGGACAAGAAAGACGTGGGCTTGCCATTCTCAGAGGAAGAGTGTTCATAAATAAACTTTAAATTTGCCTGCCAATCTTTCAAACAGGCAAATGGGCACACTTTAAACCAGGCTTTCTCAAAGTGTGTGCTTTGAAGCCCACCTGCACGAGAAACACCGGTGTTACTAGTTTTGAGATACAGAATTCTGGTCTTTGTTAAAATCAGAATCTGGAAATGGGCTGTCCTTCAATCTATCCTGAAGGGACTTTTAAGGACATGTTCAATGGGCAAGTAACACTCTTTTCTCTCTAAAGTGACCAAAGCAGGGACTACAGAGACAGTCGGAATGAGCTGAATTTGTCCAACCAGACATTTTGTTGAAATGTGTGCAGATGAGACACAGAGCCACTCGTGCTTCTAAACCTGCCTATGACTGTTTTTCAGCAGAATCCTCCCCTTCACATAGAGGTGATGAAAGAAAAAAAACAACAAAATCTCTTTTGATGAACACTGTAAGGAGAAAAGATAACCACCAAGGCAATGTTTCAAGGATATAAATTACTTAATGAACAACAGAACACCCAACTCCTGAGAACAGTAAAATTTTAAAGCTTAAAGAATTACAAATACTAGTAGTTAAGCCAGCCCCCTCATTTTACAGATGAAGAAAAGAGGTCCTGAGAAGCCATAAATACTGGCAGAGCCAGGAAGACCATTTCTTTAATGTTAACTTAGGGGCGGAAAATACCCACAGAGATTCCTCAAATCAAGACTATAATTGTAAGTAATTTAAACACAGGCATAGCAAAGAAACAGGGAGATTGCTGACTATTCATAACATTAGAGATATTAATACAAAGTTTAGACAGCCAATTTCAAAGAAGCTAGAAGCCTGCTCTGCTTCACAATCCTCTCATGCCTCACTAGTCCCCTCATGCTAAAATGGGCATTCAACATCACACTCAAATACAACAGCCCCAAAGAGGCTTGGCTTTCTTTACAAAGTAATCACTTCTCTCCTCCAGACGGGACCTAACCAGGATTTGACGGCAGGTAGGAAAAGCTCCACAAGAACAGGGGAGAAGAGTTAACACTTACTGAACTACCATGTGCCACACTCCAAATAATCCTATGTGGGAGTTTCCCCATTTAACAACTAAGAAAATTGAGCCTCGGAATTTAAATAGCTTGCTTGATTAAGGTCAATCAGGTGGCGATGATTAGACATAGTATCAGGAACCAGTGGTTTATTCTGAGTGGAGTGCTCAGGCAACATCCACTTCACCAAGCCAACACTCAAAACCCTGACAGACAGCTGCATGGTCCACTGCTGAGGCCACCTGATGCCACCTCCTCAGCTTTCCATTGACTACAATTTAGCAATGACCTGGGCCATGCAATTGCCCAATGTACACACTCAATACCTTGACTACTGATTTGAAGAAACTGTGAGCTTATGTTAAAGCCAATCTAGAGCCATTCACACATACACAGAAACACACACCTATAAAACTGAGATACTTAATATTTCAGGAATATCCTTCAAAGAAAAGACAAAAAAAAACCTGTGATACTGTATAAATTTCTTCATATTGTCTACTCTGTGTTATTTCATATGTCTAAAAAAAAAGAGTTTTGACCCGCTAAATTAATTACAGAACTCATTGATGGGCTGCGATTCACAGCTTGAAAAACATACTGACATAAAAACACTGATGGGGAGGTATATTAGCTTAAAACACACTGACATAAAAACACTGATGGGGAGGTAAATTAGCTTTCTATCTTTGATGACATTGCTTCAAAGTAACTTACTGGGTCTATTAGAAAGAGTTCATCAAATAAACTTGAGTTTTCATGGCTGCAAGATTATAAAAACGTAAACAGCCAACTTTCAATTATCCATACTACTGTGGTGAGAAACAATGCAGATACTGAAGACCTAATTTATATTTGGCTTTAGATGAAGATTTTATACTGAGCAGACCCACTCTGAGGAAGCCTTCCCCTAGGGATTCCCGCACCACTTACCCAATCCTTCTCTCTTTGTTCACTGTTTTCTCTATGATACAAACAGTAGTTTCTTCAAACTGTAATTACAATTTTATTTTTAGTCACTAACCACATTTCCTATAGAGATTCTAACTTCAGTATAAGCCTCTTCTACCTCAGTGGACTTCAGATCTGCTTGGGCAGCACATCTATGAAAGGGAAGTTTGGGGCACATACCCCATACATATATAATTCTTTTTCTTTTAGTGGAATTACAAGAAATTGCCAATATTTGACCACTTTTGACCTACAAAATGAAAGTTTTTCATATGATTCATCATAAATGAAGTATATATATGTGCTTTAGTAAATTAAACACCTAGGAGGAGGTTCAAAATCAATGACAGGAACGAAACCCGTATTTCAAACACTCTTCTTGAAAACTTCAAAAATTTCTGGCTGACTTCCTGATATCATTAGTTTTACTTTTTGTAATAAACCTGCTGAAGATTTCACACTAGCAGATAGGAAAACTGTCTGCTCTTCCATTTTCTTGCTGTCCATTTGTGCCTGCATTATTGGTATCACCTTTGATCTGTGATTTCTTTGCAAGAACTTTCCTAGACTTTTTCGCTTCTATCTCAAGAGTCACCACCTCAAACACTTACAAGTTAGGCAGCAGGGCAACACAACACCAGATACCCAACAATAAACATGTAAGTGATACATTAGAGAGTAGCCAGGAGGTAAGGTGGAAAGGGCATGCCACCTAAAAACTTTTCCACTCCAACTGAATGTTGCCATATCATCATGTGGGCCCGATGTTGCCAGATATATACATGATTTTTAGAGAAGCTAATAACTCAAATTTGTGTGTGAAATCACTAATTTTTTACATTGGCAATGAATTCCAAGAATTCAACACTTTGTGCAGGTCAAATAAAATGTGACTTCAAGATAAATTCAGCCTGTACACACCAAACTGTCAGAGTCAAACTCACTTCTCAGACTGATCCAATGTCCAGCCCATAATAGAGCATCTTTGTTTTTATTCAAACCGTTTCTGAATAAAGCAGATAATTAATCCATTCAATCTTCTATTCACTGGACTAGACAGTAACTTTTAATAAACAAAAACTGTATGATTGCAAAAATGTGGGCCATTTTCTCTCATTTTGCTGAATGTTATTAGAAGTTAAAAACAAGATTCACTGCAGATACCTCTCTCAGAATTGTGGGGAAAAGCACTATCTTCTAAGCCTCAGTTTCCTTATCTACAAAACTGAGGGATTTAGATTAGTTGATTCTAGGATTTCTTCCAGCTTTTAAATTCCAATAGAAAGAGCTTCCACAGACCAAATTTAGAACAATTTGAGACTCGAAGGGGACAAGGGGATAACTGATTGAAACACATTAACAAATTTGTAAGTCCATACCATCAGTGAGAGAAAAAAGGAAATTTTTTTAAAATCTCATTTGTTATCATTAGAGGATAATAGGTTATTATTAAAATTAGTAAAGAAAAGGAATTAAGCATTTTGTCCTGCCTTTTCAATAGTAACCATAGTTCAGGATAACCAGACAGCAGAAATTGATGATGAAAAGCTCTTCTTTACAGGAGAATGCTAACTTATAAATAAAGGGGGAATATTTGAGTTAGAGAATCACCATTTTGAAATCCCTAATAATATTACTGATTTGGCGAGAATTCTCTATGGATACTAAAACCATTAGGCAAAAGGTTGATGGTGAAAAATAAAATCTATATAGTAGTATCAGCTCACAGATTACTTGCTAAGAACAAAGGGGAAACAGTACATTTGCAATAGAAAAATTACCTTAACCCAATGTTGGCATCAGTAACAGTGGGAAGCCAGATACATTATATGCCCCCTACTATTATGCAGCACAAATAAACCAGCATCACTCCATAATGTATTTTTGCCAGAAATATTTATCTCTAACTTCCAGACTGCAGGAAACATAGAAGATAGAGAAACAAGTTAAATAAAGCCCTGGAAATGTAATCAGGTAAATCCAGGTGTGAGATGCTCTACAACTGACAGGATCTCTTCAGAGAGTCACTGTTATTAAAAAGTGGGAGTGACGGATTAAAGAGATATTTAATAGACATAACTAAATGTAATATGTGGTCTTTGATCAGATCCCGGTTCAAAAATATATAGCTATAAAAACATTTTGTAGGCAATTGGAGTAATTTAAATATGGACCAGCATTAGAAGACATTAGGAAATTACTGTTATTTTTGTTGGATTTGCTAAAATGGCATCATGGCTATTTAGGAGAATGTCCTTATGCTAAAGTATTGAGGGGTGAATTGTCACAATGTCTGTAATTTACTTTGAAATAGTTCAGAAATAAAAAATATACATATAGATGAAATAAATACATTAAAGTGAATCAATCTGCAGTTGAGTCATTTATATTTGAAATTATGATGTTTTTCACAGAAGGAGACTGGAGTCCTCACTTAGAACATAATTATGTTTCAATGTTAAACTACTGTGCATGTATGTGCCTTTGCAATACAAATAGACCTTCAATAGTGTATTAAATGTGTTTCTTAAAAGTTCAATGTGAAAAACAACCAATCTTCCTTCCCTACTGTAGGAAGTCTGAGGCAGACTAGTTGCCTCCCTATATCCATTCCTGTTAGTACTAGAACACTGATCTTGTTAAGGGTACTAAAGTATCCAGGTAAAATACTACATTTATCTCGAAGAGAAGGGAGCAAACAACCTGCGAGCAGAAATCATTGTACGGAACTATCACACAAGTTCTTAAATGAAGCTGAGTCAACTAGAACGTATACCCAATCCTGTTTCTCCCCACCTGGAATATGAGCATGATAGCTGGGGCTGAAGCAGCCACCCTGAGTCCAAGAGAATTGCAAAGACTTCTGCCCTGACATTTTGAGCCACTGAACTAATGGCCACAAACATCTTGTTCCATCTGCCAACTTCCTGTTAGAGGGAGAACAAAAACTTCAAGTTTAATTACTGTGGTTGTCTCTCTTACTCCAGTTGATATAGCAGAGGTCAGGGGAAAGAAATGTAGTGGTGCCTATAATAAAATGGAATTCTTCTTTATGAAATGCATCACTTAAGAAATAATACAAAACAGAAATGCAGAGATGTGACAAAAAGAATTGTGGGTATATGGTGATCTGAATGCAACATCTTTCCCCTTCACCCTCAAACTTGTTACTTTCCTCTCTTGAGCAAAACAACTACTACTAGCATCTGTGGGCAAATGGATGCAAGTGAAGCCTTAGGTTCTGGCAGAAATCTGGTGTGAGGTGTTCTCTCCAGTAGACTTATAATAAGGTAGAGGACAGCAGGGACAAGGACTGAAAACCAGTGAATCCCAAAAAGAATTTGAAAGTCAGAGATGGAGGGGGTCGCAGCCCACAATCTTTCCTGCTCTTGATGCCCATGAAAGTACAAGGAGACCAGAAAGCTGACTGACAGGGAACTGACAGCCTATCTGCCAGTGCAGGCCCACTGAAGAGAGACCCATTTGCCTTCTCCCACCTGCAGGACTGACACCACAGAGGACTATTCAATAACCAGTCATGAGCTCCAATGAGTCAACCAAGGGATATAGCCCATACAAAGGAGTAGAGCTGCTACAAAAAGGAAGATAAGGCAGAAAAATTAGACGCATGCTCTGTGTTCTGCAGCAGACAGAATACCTCAACTAAAGAGAATAACTGAATTACCTAACAAAACTTAAGGAGATTCAAATACAGCACTCAAAAATAAAAAAAAAACTTTTAAGAGTTAAAAACCATTAACTTCCCAATTAAATATCTTTACAGAATGAATTGAAAGAAAGAGACAAGAATCAAATTAAAAAAAAATCTCAAGTGAAAAATATGAACAGATAAAAGTATGATATTTAGAATCAAATTTGAAAACAAAATCTCAAGTGAAAACCATGACCAGATAAAAATATGATATTTAGAGAATAGATCCAGGAAACCTCACATAAAAAAATATAACTCCACAGTATTTTTTTAAAGGGATGAGAAGTGTATTAGTCTAGTCTCACACTGCTATAAAGAACTTCCCTAAGTCTGGGTAATTTATAAAGGAAAAAGGTTTAATTGGCTCACAGTTCCACATTGCTAGGGAGGCATCAGGAAACTTAGAATCATGGTGGAAGGCAAAAGAGAAGCAGGCACCTTCTTCCAAGGGCTGCAGGATGGAGTGAGTGCAAGCAGGGGAAATGCTTTGTATCAACTGCATTGTATCAAAAAGACACCTGCACATGTATGTTTATCACAGCCCAATTCACAATCATAAAAAGATGGAATCAACCTAAGTGCCCATCAGCTTATGAGCGGATAAAAGAAAACGTATATATACACAATGGAATACTACTCGGCCATAAAAAATAACAAAATAATGTCTCTGGCAGCAGCTTGGATCCAGCTGGAAGCCATTATTCTAAGTGAAGTAACTCAGGAATGGAAAACCAAATACCACATGTTCTCACTTACAAATGGGAGCTAAGCTGTGGGTACACAAAGGCATACAGAGTGGTATAATGAACACTGGACACTCAGAAGAGATAGGCTAGGAGGGGCACCCAAACTCCATATTGGATATAACATACATTACTCAGTGAGGGGTACATCAAAATCTCAAACTTCACCAATATACAATTCATCCATGTAACCAAAAACCACTTGTACCCCTAAAGCTATTGAAATAAAAAATATATAAAAGTTCAGTTTCCACCAAGAAGGTAAGAGTATCACTACTATCCTAACAATGAGAACGATAAACTGCAAAATCATAACTTTTCTTAAGGAGAGCGCTAGCTTACCTGTGACCAGTGCCCTCCTCCATTCACCATCCAAACAAGTAAAAAATGAACTAACATTTTAACAACTTGCTAAAGGAGGAATGTGAGACAGAATGAAGGCATAGAACTACAGCAAGCCCCAGACCCAAGAGATGCTCACAGGCATGCTCACATTCTTTTCCAAGGACCTCCCCATGTGAGAGAGGTTTGGGAACAGATGGGAGAACGAAGAGAGACTTCCTCAGTGGTGCTGTCATGCAAGAGCAGAACAGCAGCTGCTGCAAGAATGGCATGACAGTGTACACCTCCTGTCCTGACCTTTTTCTCATATCAGAAGAAAGCCTTTAGCTACTGCAAGAAAAGCAGTAAACTATGTCATCCCCAGGATGACCCCAGTAAAGATCCACCACTGCGGGGAGAAGGGCAGGAAACAGTACAGGCTCAAGCACTTAGACGACAACCATCAAAGAACTCCTACCACGGGGGAAGGGACAAGAAATGTTCACCCACAAAAGACCAACCACTGACACAAGTTAAAAGATTAGCTCTCCTGGGGAAGAGGAGCAGGCATATTGAGAAAGCCCAACTCCCAGGGCCCAGGCAGAGAAAGTCTACATAAGAGGGAGAATAGAACAAGACAACAGAAACCTTTCTTCCATACCCCTCACCATCAGCCCACTCAGCACCAAAAAATAACACAGCGAAGTCCACTGTCAGGAGAAGAACAAGAGCAGGGCAGAAAGGCAGATAAAGGCTGAGAAAATTCGTTGCCAGAAGACAAGTGTTGTAAGAAATGTTAAATGAAGTTCTTCAGTATTCAGAATATGATACCAGACAGAAACTTAGTTCAAAATAAATAAAAATAAATGGGCCAGGCACGGTGGTTCAGGCCTGTAATCCCAGCACTTTGGGAGGCCGAGGTGGGCAAATCACTTGAGGTCAGGAGTTCGAGATCAGCCTGGCCAACATGGTAAAACCCTGTCTACTAAAAATACAAAAATTAGCCAGGTGTGGTGGTGGGCACCTGTAATCACAGCTACTCAGGAGGCTGAGGCAGGAGAATAGCTGGAACCTGGGAGGCAAAGGTTGCAGTGAGCTGAGATCGCACCTCTGCACTTTAGCCTGGACGACAGAGCAAGACTCTATCTCATAAATAAATAAATAAATAAATAAATAGCTAAATGTAATGGTAAAAAGTAAAGGTACATAACAAAGATAATTTGTCTTCATTTTAATGCTCTAAAAGATCACTGATGATCTAAAGAAACAAGAGTAAATGCATACTGTAAGATTTATAACATATAACATAAAATGTGTGACATTTTAAAGAATGAGAAGGAGGAACTGCATTATACAATTGTATCTCACTGACACTTTGACATATCCCCTTGCTGTCTAATAGACATCTCAAAAACAACATGCCTTAAACTGAACCCCTGATCTGCCCTCTTCAAACCTGCTCTACCCACAACCTTCCCCATCTCAGTTGCTGGCTGATAATCCAATCCTTCCAATTCCTCAGGCTAAAATCCTTGGAATCATCCTGAATCCTTCCCATTCTTTCACACTTCACATCCAATCCTATCAGCACATTCTGTTACCCCATACTACCAAAGTAGCCACTATCTTGGTCTAAACTGTCATCACCTCTCACATGGATTACTGCAATAGAATCCTAACTCTCCCAGTTTACACACTTGCCCTGTGGCAAACTTTTCTCAACAGAACAGCCAGTCATGCTTGATAAACTTATGTCACTCCTTTGCTCAAAACTCTACAGTGCCCTCTCATTTCACTCAAAGTAAAAGCCAAAGGCTTTGCAGTGGCCTAAAGGGCTCTAAGCAGTAGATCTTCCCCTAACACTCATCCCTTCACTAGCCCTCTGATCTCCTCCTCAACTGCTTGCCCACTTGCTCATTCCATTCCAGCCACACTGACCTCCTTGTTCTTGGACCACAACAGGCAAACTCCCATCTTAGATCCTTTACTGTAGCTGCCCCTTCTGCACTTAGAATGCTCTTCCCGTAGATATATGTTTGGCTAATTTCCTACCACCCTTCAAATAACTGCCCAAATCTCTCCTGTTTAGTGAGGATTAACTGACCCATCTAACATTTATAGCATCCCACACACACACCCACACATCTCTTCTGCCAAGTCAACCATACCTAGCACTTTTTCTTTTTTCTATAATGCTTATAATATTTAAAATAGTATAAAAGTTATCTTGTAGGTCTGTTATTTTGTGTCTTCCCTCACTGGACTGCAAGCTCCCCAAGAGCCAGCATACCTATTTTCTTAACTATTGTACCCCAAAGTGAATAGTACAGGTCTTGGCATATAGAGTGATAAAGACTGTTAAATGAATGTGTAAAACAAGACCTGAATAAATAAAAATTATGGCACATCCACAGCATAGACTATAGTCACACATTAAAAAAAAAAACAAAGCCAAGGTAGATAAAGGAATTTCCATAAGATACCGTTGAATGAAAAATGTGAGATGATGAAGTGAGTTTACTCTTTTCTTATTTTTTTAAACTCATGTTTTTTTAAAAAAGTGTGCATGTGTTTGTATATTTGTGGATATAGCATTTTATCAGAATAGAGAAAAAACATTTTTAAGGAAAAGTATATATGGAATGACCTGAGTTCAAATTTTCATTAATCCACCTAGGACTGATATAACCTTCCTCAACATCACCTCTCTCATCTATAAAACAGGGATTCTAACAGCCCCCTTGCAGGTTTATTGCAGGACTTCACTAAAGAATGTGTAAAGCATCTAGTGACTGTTGTCTCTGTCACTCGCTTTTCTGCCACTAGTGACTAAAACAGTGCCTAAAACTGCCATAGTTCAATACATACTTATTGAATTAATTGTAGCTGCCATTATCACACACAAAAAATATAGTTTTGGAGAAAATATTAGAGTAGTTACATAATTAAAAAATGTTTAATAACACCAGGAAATACAAAGCTGCCTTGAGTCACTATGGAGAAGTGTGAATGTGTGAACACAGGGAAGAGATAGCATATATGGCAGGCTTCCTGATTACTTTTCCTCTGATTATGTTTCCAGATTAGTTATCATCAGCCACCAGGAAAGCAAACACTGGCTGGCAGATTTTTAGCCTTTGGATACAAATCCATGTTTCTTCAGACAAGTCACCTTCTACACTGATCAACACAACACCTTATCCCACAAAATCTGGTCTTCCTGTATTAACATTTATGCATGGTGATTTTTCCTCTACAGGCTTTTATTTACTTATCTGTTTCAGCTTTTTTCTTTCTTTGATTTTTTTTTAACTTTGTAAAATTTGATTTTTGTTTTAAAATCTTACTGTAATTTTACAAACTCACCTTTAAGCCTTTACTTCAGGTATTTTTTTTTCTTTTACTTAGGATTTTACCTCACCAAATGACCTTAGTACAAATCCCTCACTGAGAATCAAGGTGTGTGCCTTGGTTTGGAAAGGAGGGAGTTGAAACTGTGGAAGGCAGAGGAATCTGAGAGGCAACTGGGAGCTGCGAGGCTCCCTGCAACTCTCTGGGATTCAGTGTTCTCACCTGTAAAATGAGGATGTGCCAATTAGATGACGTCTGTTAACTCAGCAAAAAATTACAAGATATAATTTTAGAAACGGAGAGGCGGAGACAAGACTTTATTTCTCCTAAAAGGTTACAGCCTGCCAACTGGCCAGCCCACAGGCTGGGAAGCATGCCTCTGGCCAAAGCCCAGAGACACGCACTTTGAAAGAGGAAAAGCTTTATGCTGAACAGGTTGGCTCTCTGCACTTCTCTTCCTAGAGAATCTCCTGGCTGGCTCAGCGACTTCAGCTCTCTGCTCAGATGTCATTTCCTCTGAGAAGTCTTCCCTGCTGACCCTCCTAAAGTAGACCCACCCCTCATTTACTCTTTAATGCCTCATCCTGTTTATTTCCTGCAATTAATTTAACACATGCCTCAATCATTTTGGTAATCTTCCATTTTCTCCTTGTTTACTGCCTATCTCCCCACACAAGAAAGCAAGCTCCTTGCAGAAAAAGACCTTGTCTGTCTTGCTCACCTGTGTATTCCCAGGGCCTAGTACAGTACCTGCCACATAAGAATGATTAAATGACTGAAAGTCAGAGAAGAAAAACCTACAGCCTAAAATATCTAAAGGGAAAGAAAGCTGAGAGCAGTGTATTTCCACCTTAATCTTTCCCTTAAAATCGCATAATCTGAGAGCTTGAAATAACCTTTCCACTTTGCAGTTTCAGGTACAATGTCAAAAAACACCACCCACTGGTGGTTAATCATATAAGCAAGCTAGGAAAGAAATGGTCATGAAACAAAAAAATGTAATGTAGTAAGGTGTTTGTTTAACTTTAAATTTTTATTGGATGTATACTTAATTTATGAGTTTTGAGTAACTAATATTAATTTTAGTCTGCATAATACTTTGCAACCTAAAATGCCACATTTTCACTGAAGCATTCAACTGTGCTCCTGAGAAAACACAGCAAGCATTAGACAGGGTCTGGCACATAGCATGCAAAAAGTGTCAATTTCATTATTTTTCCTTATTCTGATTATTAGCAAATCACAATGTGTAAAAGTGTGAATGAACTCAGGTCTCCTTTTTCTTCTCAAAAGCTTTCTAACTGACTCTTTTCCTTTTCTTGAGTTGTCACTATACAGATTTTTATACTGGGAAAAAAAATTAGAGGCAACAGACCAGCAAAAAAGGATAATTGCCAAGGAAAAATCTAGTAGGACTAAGGTAAAGCCAGGGAATTAGGTGATTCTGCTGCAAAGACACCACCACTCTACGAAGCACTGCACGAAAAGGGGTACGACTAGAGGATTAAGGGGTCCCACCAGCAAGAAAATCCCATCTCAACCTGGTGAATGTAATGAGGGTGGGGTTTCTAGCAAGATTCCCCAACCTCAGTCTGGATTAGATTCTCTGAATTTGAAATCAACAGATGGCTTGAATTGCAATCACTTTTTAAAACAGGAGTGTTATACAAGCATATGTGTTATAAAAGTGTGGTAAAACATCTATAATTTCCAACACATGTATTAAAAGTGGTATCTTCCAAAATTTGTTTAGAATAGAGAGCATAAAAACTTTTAAGTAAGGTCCTTAATGTAGCTGCTGATAAATCTCTCTTCTCAGATCCCTTGATTTATGGCCAGAATTAGGCCTTCCAAGTACAAGGTAACTTGGAAAATACCTAAGAATTGAGGGACCGTTTGCCTTTCATAAGCAGGTAAGGGATGCCTTGATACTCAGCTGCAGCCTCACAATTCAGCTAAAGTCTGCTGTTTGGCTTTAGCTTTGTCTTCGTCCTCAGATTTTGGAAGGAAAAGGAACTTGCTTTAAGGTCATTTCTGAGATCAACAAACCTGTCCATGACCTTGTGACTGAATATTTTGGGATCATAACTAAACGTCGATAATAGTTTGGATTCATAGCAAACATCTGCATATTCACTTTGAAATATAGGGAAGCATTCTAAATAAGATCTGGATGAAAATCTCTATGTGTTTTATATATCAAAGTTAAACTGGCCGGGAAAAGATAAGTATTTATCATTGCAATAGTAAAGTGATGCAATAATACATGATGATTTTGGAAGCTGTTCATTTCATTGCATGCCCAAAAATAAAATTCTTACAAAGAATCAAATACATGAAAAAAATAAACTGAAATTAATAAAAATCTCAAAAGAAAGTAGGTTGGCCAGCTGTTCCTAAAAATCTATATGGTAATACAAGGAAACAACAAGGATTATATAATAATTCTAATGTTTGTAGAGTTGTTTGGTATAGTACTATTCATAACATTAAATAAAATGATTTTTAAGAACTGTGTTTAATTTTTAAAGTCATTAAATTTAAGCCAGAAACCTTTAAGGAAGGTCTGTTTGAGAATTTTTCACATCTTTTAAGAATGAATTAAAAGGAGAATTTCAACTCTGCACAGACGTCATTTGGTGATGGTTGTATTCGGCCTTCAAAAAATGTTGATTTTAACATTTGGCCATTTGGCAACTATTCAATACACCTCTAATTCAGATAAAGTATTTATTCCTGTTTTTAACATTTGAACATTCTCCCCAACTCCCATTTGAAAAAATAAATAAGTGGTTTATTTTTTTCCAATTTTGCCCTGAAGGATGACTGGAGATCATGTTGTCAATGGAGCCCTTTTTGGAGATTAGTAGCACTTTCTACTACTCTTCACCAGCTCTTTAGGTCAGAGGCTAAGTGGAGGGGGTTATATGCAGATGAAAGTCACCCTAGTGTCTCTTGACTGCATCCTCTGAACCTCTTGTTAACATACCTCACCTGAACAAGCCTTCTTGCCCAAACCTCCATCTTACAAAATATCTACTAAGAAAAGAGGGCGAGGAAGGCTAGGACGACTCTAATGTAACTTGTTAAAGTTACAATATTATATGATCAAATCCAAAGAGCTGGACTGTTCCTGTGGCCTCTCTTCCTAGGCCTTTGCTTTCAACATCCAACACTTTCAGGCCCTTCCTGTACGAACTGAGCAATTGCTTCCTCTCATCACATGCCTGTAACTTTCTGGCTGGAGAGATCGAACCGATGTTGGAGACAAATTAAAAAAAAAAAGATCGGAGAAAAAAGGTACAGACATTCAAAGATTATCTGGTTGGCATCTCCCTGAAAGCACATATAACACATTCCAGAAGGAGGGAAGGAAATCCTGGGCGTATGAATGAGATTCTACGGCCTGTGTGGAGCGGCGCTCTGGGCTGCTCCTCCCATCCCCGCATGGCAAGTTAGGCGTTTCTAGCCACATTAATTCATCCTAAAGGAAAAGAGGCGGCAGCGGAGCAGCGTGCGGGCGGGGGAAGACACCCGCCCACGCGTGCCTTCGCCAACGCAAAGACGCAGCTCACACCCGTAACCGAGGAAGAGGGAGGCTCCCGCCGCGCTCACTTCCTGCGGGAGAGAGGAAAGACATCTTGCAGCAGGGAGGCCGGTGGCAGTTCCGCCCCTGGACCGGCCGGCAGCGGAACGCACCCCGCCGCCACCTACGTGGCGCTGCCTGCTGCGTCCCGCGGTCCCCGGCCTTCCCGCGGACGCCTGGCCCGGCCCGGGCGAGGGGCGACCGAGGTGAAGCCCGCCACGCCCCGGGCCCTGCGGCAGGGCGACTCCGGGAGGCACAGGGCGCGCGAGGTGCAGGGGCGCGCAGGCCGCCGCCGGGTCACCCACCTTTCGCACTCTGCGGGCCGTGTAGAGCCCCATCCCGTCCTGAACCCGGGAGGACTTCAGGGAGAACCTGTCCGGCACGTACATGCCCAGCATTTTCCCGGGCGCGGCGGCTGCCGCCTCTCAACACCGGCGCTTAGCGCCCGGCAGGCGACACATCGAAATTTGGGGTGCCAGGGTAGAGGGGAGAAGCCGGCAGGGAAGGAGGAAATGGAGTTTTCCTCCCAGAATCCCCACCTCCCTGCCGATTCCAGGATCCCCCGCGGCTCAGCCCCTCCTTGTCCCGGGTCGGGCTCGGCCCGGATCCGTTCCTGCCATTCCTGCCGCGGGGGCGCGGGGGGCGCGGGCCTGGGCGCTGTGGGCGCCGGGACGCCGCTCGCTGATTGGCCCGAAGTTGGCGGCTCGGACCCGCGCCCGGGCGCGAAGCCCGGAGCAGGGCTGACCCCAGGGCCTCAAACCCGGAGGCCCGCGAGCTGCGCGAGCCGTCAGCACCCCTAGCCCCGGCACGGCGGCGTGCGTTCCCGCCTTTGTCCAGCTCTGGGTTTTCGAACCTTGCCCCGCTGAACCATTACTCCCTGTAGGGGACTCTGGCTTGCTTCTCTTCAGATGCAAAACGAAATGGACCTTCACACAGCTGGGGCATCCTCCAAAACAACTTTATCAAGTTCCTGACTCTGAAAGTCAGCTTATTGCCGACTACTGAGAACGAACCCTGCGGTCTAGGAAATTTCCGTGCTTCTCACATTTGAGTTATGCGTCTTTGCTTTTTTTCAGTTTGTTGCAGAGGCTAGAACTTAATAAGGGATCGCAAAGTATGTTGATTAACGTACGGAAAAATATGTTGCAAACAATTTAATGTTTTAAGCACTAGAAACTAGATATTTTATCGTAACATAACCTCTGGGAAGTTCTTATACTTCTCAAGGTACAGTATTCCGGAGACCTCCCTTGATTGATAATCATTAGACCTATTACGGATTTTCAGACATACGGAAGTGGATTTGTGGGAGACAGGAGGGGACACCCAAACAATAGAATCTGGTGTCACAACAGTGAAATAAAGTCACAAGTCTTGTTTTAGTGTTTTTAATAAGCTGTTAGGTTGTGCAGTGTGCCCAAGACCTTTAAAAGCCTGTTTCATCCTTCAAAGTGATCCTGGGGCCATCTACTCATTTCTCTTGATATTTATGGTAATTTTTTACTCTAGGGTCTTTTCTTGGAAACCATTTGATGTTCTTAATTGACGTTCTCATAAACCATTAAAAGCACACACAAAAGTTTGAAAAAAGTATAGACTACACACACACACCAGGGAAACGATTCCTGTTTCTGCAGGAAACCCTTGGAACATAGACAGTTCCCAAGCAGATTTTTTTTTTTTTTTTTTTTTTTTTTTTTGAGAGGGTCTAGCTATGTCTCCCAGGCTGATCTTGAACTCCTGGGCTCAAGGAATCCTCCGGCGGCGTTGGCCTCCTGAAGTGCTGGGATTACACACTTGAGCTACCGTACCCGGCCCCTATGTAGACGTTGATTCAAGTTTGGAAAAAAGTTTAAAAAACAAGAACAAAAGGCATTATGGAAAAAAAAAATCATGTAGTGGCAATATTCGGAGACTTTAAGGAACACAGTAAATGATGACAGGATCCTCTTTCTAAGAAATGTAAGTTTAGCTTTCACAGCAGGGGGAGGAACACTTAGCTGCTCTGTGAGTTTTGATACCTTCGACTTGCCATAGAAGATCTCTTAACTTCTCTAGGGGAAAATAAATCAATAAAAACAAAAACTCTCTTTTGGGGGAATTTGGAGTTCCATGGCCTTGAAAAATAGTAGGTGTTCATTAAATATATCTTGAATGAAAGTCGCTTCTGAGGCCGATCTGAGATGTTCAAAAATTCTATGGTGAGCCTAGAATTTACTTGGCTTTTTGTTGTGCCTCACAAGGAACTGGACTAAGTAGGTTTTCCAGGGTTCCTTAGAACCAGGGCTGAAACCAAGCCAGACCAGATCCACTGGGCCCACAGTCCAGAAGGTGGGGCCCTGGCATTTTCCTGGAGCATTCAGCTCTCTGTCAAACACAGACTTCCAGCCACCCTCAAGGCATCCAGGGCTCTCAGTCAAATGCTCTACCACTGTCTCTTTGGGCACGAGAATTTCCACAGCTTTTGATCACTGGAGAGGAAAACGTTTTTCGGTTTTAGTCTGAAACAATCCTTATTTAGGGATCCTTATTTAGGCATATCTCTCAAATATTTGGTTGCATGCTGTCTTTCTGGGGAGCAAGGCTGCAGCCTTGAGAATGCCCGTCTCTGAATGTAGGCTTCTTTACTAATTAGAAAATGGTAAAAGTATATAAATAAAATTTTAAAGATAAATCTGAAATCAATAAGATGAGAAACTTTCCAGATATTTTATGAAGCTTGGTCAGATATTTTTGTTACAATTGGCACACTCAGTGTATTTCATTAAGGCATGCAATGTTCTTTTTTATCTATTTAATGGAGTGTTCTGAAGATCTACTAACTAAAACATGGGAACTAGCAATAAAAAGTTCTTAATAATAAGTTCCATTACAACAAATAAAATGGATACATGTTTGCCAAATCAAAATGCACAATATTGACCGGATATTTGATTTTGAAGCCTATAAGACAGTGGTAGTACAATGAGTCATTTCTTAAAACTTTAAAAGCTAGAAAGTGACCTTTCAATATTATCTTTGAAAAACGGGAAATTAAAAGTCTGTTTTATATCAGGAGTTTAAATCCAGTCTTTAAAAAATAAACAACAAAATCAAAAAATTGATATTAAAGTACTACCATGCACTTGATTTACTTATTCTAGAAAATATTGCACTGTCTTGACACACAAGAAATTATTCAAAATACATTGTTCCTTACTTTCAGATTTGCTTTTGGAGGAATTTTTTTCATTGATATGTCTAAAGCAAGCTCTAGTTATTGCATTTAAACGTATGTACTTGAGTGGGCCTTGTTTTTAGGGAAGACGTGAATTATGACTGTATATTAGTTAATTATTTTACCATACTGTCAGTATTTATACATACTGTCGAACTCTTTTAATTGTGTCTTGGTTATTGATGACTGATTCCAAGCACCATGGTAGACTAAAAGCCTGATTGATAGAAAAAAAAAAAAAAAACCTGAAACATATTTGTCTTCAGTTATCAGAGAACCGGAGGGCTTTTGTAATAATTGAATATAAAACCAAGTTTCCAGAGCAGAAAAGAATAAAGATTTAGCTGGTGTGATAAAAAAAAAAAAAAAGTTTGTTAAAATAAAATGCAGAGTAAGGGTGTCAGATTCTTGCTCTGAAAACATCTATCCTCAGCATTGATTCTACAATAGCAGCAGCACCATGAAAAGATGTCCCTGAAACCTAAAAAAGTGCGAACATTAAATTTTTCTTAATGTCTTGATTTTTAGAAAGGTACCATACACTTGTATGTAGTACCAAAAAAGAATCATAAAATTTTTTAACTAGAAGAAAACTGAAGGTTGTTGTGACTAAATTGAGTGACATTATGCTACAGTTTGGATGCGTCCCTCAAAAGTTAATGTGTAGGAAATTTAATTCCCAAAGCAACAGTGTTGGCAGGGAAGGCCTAACAAGAGGTGATTGGTCATGAAGGCAGAGCTGTCGTGAATGAATTAATGTCATTATCACAGGAGAGTGTTAGTTATCTCGAAAGTGGGTTGTTATAAAAGCAAGCTTAACCCCATTTCCTCTTTGTGTCTCTAGAGCTTGCTTTTGTCTTCTGTCCTTCTGCCAAGAAATAACCCTTGCCAGATGCCAGTGGTAGGCTCTTGAACTTCCCAGACACCAGAACCATGAGCCAAATAATTTTTTTCTTTTTTTCAAGACTAGAAACTAGGTCTTGCTCGGTCTCCAGGCTGGAGTGCAGTGGTATGATCATAGCTCTCTGCAGCCTCCAACTCCTGGCTTCACAATCCTCCAGCCTCAGTCTCCCAAGTAGCTGGGACTATAGGTGCATATCACTGTGCTCAGCTAATTATTTTATTTTATTGGTATAGATGGAGTCTCACTTTGTTTCCCAGGCTGGTCTCAAACCCCTGGCTTTGAGTGATCCTCCAGTCTCGGCCTTCCAAAGTTCTGGGATTATAAGCATGAGTCACCATGCCTGGCCCCAAATTTCTTTTCTTTATAATTTAGCCAATCTGTGGTATTCTGTTATAGGAGAAGAGAACAGACTAAGACAGAAAATTGGGACCAAGAAGTGGAGTTACTGCTGTTACAAATACTTGAAATTGTGCAAGCAGCTTTGGAATTCAGTAATGAGTAGAGGCTACAAGAATTTGGAGGAGCAAGCAAGAAAAGGTAAATACTGGCATGAACAGAGCATGAAGGACAATTCTGATGAAGGCTTAGAAAAAGATCCCAGAATTAGGGAAAGTCTAAATCTTCCTAAAAATGTTGAGAAAAATATAGACAGTAACAGTCATTCTGACAAGTTCCAGACAAAAATGGGGAACAAGGTATTGGAAACTGGAATAAAGACCATTCTTGTTATAAGATAGCAAAGACCTTGGCTGAATTATGCCCATATCCTAAGACATTTTGGAATGCAGAACTTAAAAGTGATGAACTAGGATATATGGTAGAAGAAATATCAAAGCAGTGAGCCATTCAGACTTCTGTCTGGCTACTTTTAACTACATACAGTGAGATATGAGAGCAAAGATATTAACTAATTAAAAGGGAAGCAGAGTGAAAAGATTTGGAAAATTTGCATCTTGGCCAGATAAAAACTGAAAAGGCTGTTCAGGAGAGAATACTAAGGGTGTGGACAGTGACCATTTGTTAAAGAGGTTAATATGAATAAAGGGAGCCAGGTGCTACTCATCAAGACAATGGGAAAAGATCCTGAAAGCATTTCAGAGATCTTCCAGGCTAACCCTGCCAACACAGATCTAATGCTGTAGGAGGGCAGAATGGTTTTGAGCAATGGTCCCTGAGTGCGCTCCATGGGCTTGCCGCCCAGAGCCACCTCAGGTCTCTGCTCCACCCATTTCATTACAGTGCTCTTCAGACACCCTAGGTGTGACTTGACCTGTCACTCCAGAAGATTCAAGTGGCAAATCTTAGTGGCATCCACATGATGTTAAGTCTGCAGGTGTCCAGAATGCAAGAGCTGTAGGGGCATGATTTTCTCCATCTAGATTTTAAAGGATGTTGCACACAGCCTTTGGAGACCCAGACAGAGGCTTGTCACAGGGCAGAGCTGCCAAAGAGAGCCCCCATCAGGGCAATGCCTAATGAAGCTGTGGAAGTGGGACTGCCACCAAGACCCCAGAACTACAGAGCTAACAGCATACATCATCAACCCAAGAGAGCTGAGTCATGGGCTGAGCCCAGCAAAGCTGTCGGGCTGTGGCTAACCAAGGCCATGGTGGCCCAATCCCTATATCAGTATGATCAGGATGTGGGACATGGAGTCAAAGGAGATTGTTCTCTGGCTTTATGACATAATGCTTTCTGTTGGGTTTTGGGCTTACTTGGGACCTCTTATTTCTTCTTGCCTATTTATCCCTTTTGGAATGAGAATTTCTGTCTAATGCCTGTCTCATCATTGTATTTTGGAAATAGATTTTACAGGCCCACATCTGGAAGGAATTTGCCTCAAGGTGAATCATGCTGTGAGTCTCGTCCATATCTGATTTAGATGAGACTTTGGACTTTAGATTTTTGAGTTGATGCTGGAATTAGTTAAGGCTTTGGGGGCCACTGGGATGGAATGAATGTATTTTGCACTGTGAAAAGTATATAAATTTGGGGGGCCATGGGTGGAATGCTATGGTTTGAATATTTCATGTGTTGGAAAGTTAATTTTCAACACAACAGTGTTGGCAGGTGGGGCCTAATAAGAGGTGAATTGGGCCATGAGGGCAGACCCCTCATGAATGGATTAATGTCATTGTCATTATCCTAGTAGTGGGTTACTTTTTCTGAGGGTGAATTATTATAAAAGTGAGTTTGGCCAATTTGCTGTCTGTCTCACATGCTTGCTTCCACCTTCTACCCTTCTACCATGGGAGGACCCTCACCAGATGCCAGTGCCATGCTTAGACTTCCCAGCTTCCAGAATTTTGAGCCAAATGAAATTATTTTCATTATAACTTACCCAGGTTGCAGCAACAAAACATGAACTAAGACACATTATAAAAAGAAAAGCTGAAAGATAAATTAGTAGTCATCTCACCCAACAGGCAGTGCTATTCATAGAGCAGAGTATGGAAAATTAACAGAAAGCCAAAGAAACGTGAAAGAAACCAAGGTTAAGGTTCCAGGTACCGAGTGTCTAGTACATGCCAGAAAGCAGACTAGGTTCTTTGTATCTATTATCTTAAATCCCTAGCAGCCTTACCAAAGTTCCGACAAGAAGAAAGTGGAAGCTTCCTTTGGTGGAGCCTATATGACAGCTTTGGTGGAGCCTATATGACAGCTTTGGTGAAACATATACTCAGCAGGTATTCTAGAAGAAGGTTGTGGTCAGCTGAGAAGTTCCCATGAGATAAGTGCTATCCAATAGAACAAAAATGCCTTAAATGTATGTACAACTAATTGACCCTTGAACAACACAGGGGTTACAGATGCCAATGCCCATGCAGTGAAAAATCTGAGTATAACTTTTGACCCTTCAAAACGTAATTACTAATAGCCTACTGTTGACCAGAAGTCTTATTAAAAGCAATTAACACATCCTTTGTATGTCATACATGTTATATATTGAATTATTACAATAAAGTAAGATGGAGAAAAGAAAATGTTATTAAGGAAATCATAAGGAAGAGAAAACATATTTCCATTGGAAGTGGATCATCATAAAGCTATTCATTTTCATTGCCTTCACATTGGGTAGGCTGAGGAGAAGGAAGAGAAGGGGTTGGTCTTGCTGTCTCAGGGGTGGTAAAAGTGGAAGAAATTCCATGTATATGGACCTATGCAATTCAAACTCATGTTTTTCAAGGATCAACTGTGTGTGTGTGTGTGTGTGTGAGAGAGAGAGAGAGAGAGAGGGAGTGCCTTTATAGAGCCCTAAAAAATACATTCTTTCAAATCTTATTGTCAGATTTCAGCTGGGACAAATAGCAAATATTTCTAGAAGCATTGAACTCCTTTTTTTTGTCTTTTTTTAATAAACCAAAGATATCTCTCAGGTGACTCAGAACTGAAACCAATAAGCCTTTTATGACTTAATCATGGATGCCAAAGATGTCCTCAAAATAAGATACAAAAAGATATAACCCTCCCATGATCCAGAACCATTCTCAAAGATAGCCAAAAGAAACAGAGACACATATATCGCCCCCACACCGAAGAGCTAGCAATAGTCAGTATATTAGCCAAAAAGGGATGCAATCCACATTTCTGCCTGGCCATGTTCTTGGGGCCTCCATCCTGAAGTTGGCTGCCTGCAATGCAAAACCAATAATTCATGCACCTCTGACAGGCAGAAAGTCAAGCCAAGTTTTCAGAGGAAAAAAAAAACAAGACAAACAGGAAAGCAGTAGCTGTTTCTGAGAGAGAAAAGATTAGTTAACTAATGGGTATTCCAAACCAAATTTAACCAGAGTCACTATCTCACTATCCAAACAAGTAATTCATCTGCTAATCTAAATTTGGAAAGGAAGGAACGAGGAGAAATTTCTACCTTCATCTCTCAACTAGGCATTTCAGATAGAGATCTGAAAGAGGTGACCTTGGTAAGAATTCTTACCTCTCTCCAGCACTTGTCATATTTCCCAGGATCTCATCTGCAATCTCCAGAACCAGTGGGGTGTCTCAGCCATCTCCTTCTGGCCACCAGAAACTGGAGAATGAAAAATTATTTGTTCCTTGCTCAGCCCTGAGGCCCCTATAACAAAAGACCAATTATTAAGAAAGACAGACAAGTTTATTTAATAACTTTTAAGTGACACAGGAGCCTTCATAAGGAAATGACTCAAAGAAACAGGTAAACTTGCGTGTTTTTTATGCTAGATTTGATGAAGAAGTGGACAGTTGTGAAGAAATATAATTGGACAAAAGGAGTATGAGCTAACAGTGATAAACTTGGGGACTTAGCAAGGCCTGTGTGTTCAGATTCTTCTCTGTGTCCATGTGTCTTCAGAGATAAGGATGTTCTTTTCCTCCAGATATAGGGAGGGTACCTCTGAAATGAGGGTCTTATAATCTTTTTCCAGGGAAGATTAGAGAACTCCTCCTAAGTTTCATTACCTGCTTCAAGAGAGAAGGGTGAGGGAAGGTCAAAGAATGACTTTGTTTGTGAAGTTTCCTCAAATACCCAAGTGCCACATTTTGGGGTTGTATGTCCTGGATTTCATCATCTGTAAAGTAATTTTATAAGCCTCATTTTACACACAAGGAAACTAAATCTTAGAGAGATTATTAATCTTGTTAGTCAATTTCATATATTCATGCAGTGGTAGGGATGATTCAAGCCCAGGACTGGCTGATTTCAACATCCTGAGCCCTTGATTCTATATCCTGCCTACTCTGTCCCGACTGCTTTCCAGTTATACTTCCCATGGGGCTTAGCAGTGGCTCTAGAACAGGTAGAACTTTCTGTTTCTCTGTCTCTCCCCACTTCCCTCCGACTCCCCCTCCCATTTTTCCTCTACAAATTGGCAGAAAATTTGATTGGCCAAGCTCTTTGTTTTTGTCAGTACAAACAACAAACAGTAAAAAACAATAAAATAGTTGCTCTGCGGTCAGTTCAACTTTGGTCTAGTCAACTGTGTCTAAGAGAAGACAGTTTCTCCAGGGACGTATCTTCATCCAGGAGGGGCTCTAAGGTAGGACCCTGCCTTTCCAGAAAGTTTATCTTACTCTAGCAGCTATTTTGAGGCTTGACCTATTTATAACCACAGCCTAGCTCCAACACAAATTTTTACTTCACAGAAATGATAACATTAAAAAAATCAGTAATTAATCAAAAAGCAATACCAAATATTTGTCAGAACCTCCCAATTTGTTCCATTTGTTTTTCTTTGACCTTATTAAAACAAAATGGCAACTTCGAAGCTAAAGTATTTTAAAAACAAAGGGCAGAGTAAGGAGGACTCTTAATAGTTTAAGTGATCATTTTCTATAAACTCTCTGAAATTATGTAGACAAAGTAATAATAATGATATAATACTAATTATTTAGCATAACAGTAAAAACCATCTTTTTCCTTAGAAAATGATATTTCAAATAAACATTACAGTTGAGTGCTGATGGATTGGTGACCACTCAATAAAAGGGGGCACTTACACCACAAAGACCAATTATCCCCTACTGAATTAGGATCACATAAGGCCTTCTCTCTACCAACTGTTTATTTCTTCTTTTGCTTGGCAGCTTGAAGTTTCAGGTAGTATTTTATCATCAGAAAGGTAAGTTTCTAACTCCATCCTGTTACACTGAGTGTGAAACCATAGTGAATTAACCTTGTTTGAAGATCATTAATTTTAGAATTCCTCCCTGTAGTTTCCAATTGTAACTGGACACCATATTAACATGTCTTTACATATGAATCAATAATTTTTTAACTTGATTTCTTCAAGAAGTTCAAAACAGTATTTATTGACATT
This sequence comes from Symphalangus syndactylus, assembly GCF_028878055.3. Taxonomy (NCBI): domain Eukaryota; kingdom Metazoa; phylum Chordata; class Mammalia; order Primates; family Hylobatidae; genus Symphalangus; species Symphalangus syndactylus. Next base: position 53,768,999 of record NC_072426.2, on the reverse strand, counting down.
GGTTTTCTGTGTTTTTAAAAGGTTTTTTTTTTTTTTTTTAAAAAGGGGCAACAGTAAAGTAATGTCACTTATTTCTAACACAGCAGCAAATTTTTCTATTGCTGAAACAGGTCTGTAGATTTTAAGTTCTTATATCCAACCCTAACTTATTAAGTAAAGTATTTAAATTGTATATGTGGCTGAAATAAGAAGCAATATATAATTTTGAAAGTGACTGGTACTGTTTGCCCTGAAGGTAATTTAAATCCTTTATTATAGGAAACTTGTCAACATATGGAAAACCAAATTGGAAGACTTCCGGCTGTGTGACAGGTGTATTCCCTGGAGAAAACATACAAAGTAATAATAATAATCAAATACATAAAAAATAACAGATTCTGTTACATGATTGAGTCAAATGTTTTCTCCATGAGTTAGAATCCAGCCAGCCTTTGCACTGCTGTTCTCTGTGTAAGGAGTTCAGTTATTATATATCTGTCTTTATTAAAGACAACTATGCAACTGTAATGAAAAAAATGGCATCAGGCTGATCTCTCGAATCACGAGTTCTGAACTTTTCTGCAAAATTTTACCATAAGGAACCTTAGACCAGAAGGAAGCAAAAAGACTTTTTTAAAAAAAATTGGATAGGCCATACCAGAGTCTGTGCTAAATTATATAGGCTACCCACAAAAATGGCTTCTTGAAACTTCCTCCTCCAAATACAACTACTAAAATAGACTCTACTGCTCCTAAGGGGAATTCCCGTATATTAAGCGTGCTTCCCAGTCTCAGCTGGAGTGATGAGGAGCCATGGAAACAGCGGAGATTTTGGAATCAGGGAGTATGAGGTTTAAATCATAGATCTGAGATGTATTAACATGAGACCGCGAGAAAGGCTAATAGCCACTCTGAGATGCTATTTCCCTACCTAGGCAATGAGGATGATAATGCCTGCTTTGCAGAGCCCCAGGCGCAAAACCTGTTCAAAATAAATGGGTGTTATTGTTATTATTACCATGGATTAGAACTATGTTTCATAGCTGTACTTCAATGTTCTTCACCAAGCCATCTGAGTTTTGCTTTAATTATACAGAAGTGAATCTATTACTTAGTATTGTGGCACAAGGCAGCCTCCAATCATCCCTCCAGGGTAAGAATGATGTCTTTAATATCTAGATGAAGCTCACTATGGGCCAATGATGCTTTCAGAGAGATAGCCAGTTTCCCAAAAATTTTTAGTAAGAGCTTGTAGGAAATTTTTTTTTCTTTTCTGGGCTTATAGATCACTTGTATCTCCAAAAAATGTGAAAAATAAGTTTAATAGCAGTTAAATTGTGTTAAACACATTTTGTCATTTTAAAGTTCTTGATTATACTCCAAATTTACTTAAAACTGTGTAAGAAGTTCTTCAATTTTTAATTCAAATTATGTGGTATCTGGCCAGACATGGTAGTTCATGCCTGTAATCCCAGCTCTTTGGGAGGCCAAGGTGGAAGGATCACTTGAGGAAAGGAGTCTGAGACCAGTCTGGGCAATACAGTGAGATCCTGTCTCCACAGTTTTCTTTTTTTTTAAAACAGCCAGGTATGATAGTGCACTGTAGTCCCAGCTAGCTGGGAAGCTAAGGTAAGGAGCTCACTTGAGTCCAGAAGTTCAAGGCTGTAGTGAGCCATAATCACACCACTGCACTCTAGCCTGGGCAATAGAGCAAGAACCTATCTCAAAATAAATAAAATAAAACATGGTATCTGTATAAAAATAAACCCTTAAGACAATAATGTATTCCTGAAAAGTATATATAGAATTCCTAATTGTGCACCAAGCACAAAGAATAAGCAACACTAGTTATCAGATTTCGTAAATACAAGGGTGCATGAAAATATTCCTGTAATTGAAACTACTTCAGGGTAGGGAAGAAAGACAAGGGAGCCTGTTTAATGTGTTACAAAGAATGTCTCATGCAGTCCATATTACTGCTCAATTGGAGGTAAGTTTGGGCATCGGGGTGGGGAGAAATTATTTCTAACAAGGAGGCTTTAACAGCACTTCTGTCACTATAGCATTTATCCTACTAATAGGAGGAGAACACAGATATTGAGCAGTCAGACTGGAGACAGAGCACCGTAATCCTGCATAGCAATACAAACATCTTGCAGACCTCACAGCAAAGAAACAAAGCCTTCTAAGCATCAACTGGTAAAACTCAGCATTAACATATTGCATTTGAGCAACTGCATAAGCAAAGACGAATTCTTTAGCAAGTTTCCAGAAAGTAGAAGTCGACATGACATCTTAACCTGAAATGAGAATTTTAAGGATGTGTTAAACATGGAGGCTGAGGCGGGCAGATCACTTGAGATCAGGAGTTCGAGACCAACCTGGCCAACATAGTGAAACCCTGTCTCTACAAAAAATTAGCCAGGTGTCGTGGCAGGCACCTGTAATCCCAGCATCCTGGGAGGCTAAGGCAGGAGAATCGCTTGAACTCAGGAGTCGGAGTTTGCAGTGAGCCAAGATCACACCACTGCACACCAGCCTGGGCAACAGAGCGAGACTTTATCTCGGAAAAAAAGAAAAAAAAAAGGACTTAAACATGATAGACACAGAAAAGGATCCAAAGGGCCAGAATTGCTTATTTGTACTTAAGGTTAGGAAATGGGGAAACATGGGACAAGACACATATGTCCGTGTAGTAAATTGTACACATAGCGATTTATAAATCATTATGAGGAATAAAGTACAAATTGCTCTCACTGAGAGCATGGGTAATATCATCTCAAACAAATCATTCATTGGGTGTTTAAAAAGTTTCTCCAAAACTAATTCAATGTCAATAGAATTGAATGACCTCTGTGTTTTGCCACCAAAATTATGGTGCTCAGAGTGGGCAACTCACAATAGACAGCATCCCTTGTAGGACTCTGTATACGTGAGTTTGAATTTTGTCTGAGTATACTATGTTATCTAATATTTACAAAAGATCATTAAAAACACCAGAAAATGAAATCTTTAAAATCTTTGTAATAATTTTTACACAATGAGAATGTAGAGATGAAACAATATGAGTTAACCTTAAAATTATTTAGTTAATTTGTTTTGGACTCCTGGGTCCAATATTTGACACACATCCCTCCCTTCTTTCCCCCCATTTCCTTTCCCTTTTCCTGCCAGTCTCCTGAAGCTCCACTGTTATTATATGCTGTAGAAAATATGTTACTCATGCAATTGCAATGCTTCTCAACTTTCAAGCTCAGTAGGGGGAAATGTGGAGGTGTTCAATTCTCCAGTTTTACACTTTTTTCCATGGGAAATCAAAGTTGAAATCTGAAAAGTAGCAACTTGCAGTAAAACATCATTTTTCTTTTCTCAATATGTCTCAGTGACATCAAGTTCAAATACTTTATTACAGATAATTCCAACCAATTTCAGTGTCCAATTTCTCAATAAAATATGAATGGGGGAAAGTCAATATCTTTGCAAATGTGATTTTAAATTTTGCCGTCAGATAGTCTGGCTCCATTTCCACTATCTTCAGTGGGATTTATATAAAAAAAAATAAATCTGAGAAGAGAATTTGACCCATGAAATGTAAAATGATTATAGAGCAGGAAGGGTAGGTAAAATATTTCTTATGTTCATGACTATATGGTAGCTGTGAACTTTTAAAAGGGAAGACATTACAAAACTTAGAATTAGTAAGATTCAATTAAAAATAAGTTGTTAATTTATCTAACTTTGGAGACTTTTAGCTTATTTTAAAGAATATACCTAATAAAGAATGCTCTATTTATTCCAAAATATTTATTCATACCAACATCATTTTTTTCCAAAGGATAAATATTTTCTAGCCCAATACTATTTCATATGACATTTAATTCTAATGTAAAATGGGAAAATGCTCCAAGTACTGCCTAAGGTATAGTATAAAAGACACATTGGATCCATGGAATATATTTAGCTGCAAGCAAAAGATCCTAGCACTGTTTCTAAGAAAAATAGAGACAAATGATGAGATAATTAAAGAGGAAAAACTAACTTTAATTTTTTTACTAAATTCGTGAGTCAAAAGTTTATTTTAGACCTTTAGAGACATAACCTCAATATGTTTAATTATTCTGATTTTCCTACTCTAGAAACAGTTCTGCCAGCATCTGTGCTTGAAATACGGACCCCCTGTTTACCAATTGCCTTTGATTTAGATTCATTCCATTCTTGTTTTGCCTCTGCCCATATGGCTAGCACTAATTATAGTTTAGACCCTAAAGCCCCACATCTATTACAATATTTATATTTCCCTACTCTAGCATCTTTTTGCTTGAATGCACTGTCAGCATCACTGCTAGATTAATAGTTCTAAAATATTCTCTTGACAATCCTTTTTTCTAGCAACTTGAGTAAGTCCACATACCTACTAGGTATTCCCCAATCCTTATTCTGAAGTCAAAATGCTGTTCACGGTCCAGTTCCATCCTACTCCTCCGACCCTAACTCCTATCATTCTTTTAGAATCCCTCATTCAATCAAACTCATTTGTTCTCTCTTCCCTCATCATACCTGGCTCAATGTCATACTTACATTTTACCCATTGCCTGAAATGTCTTCTCTATTGTTTTCTTCCTATTTAACTGATACTATCCTCCATAGTATCATATATGCTTCATCTTTTCCATGAAACTATTTCTGGCTACCATCATTGGAAGTGATCTCTCTTGCTTTTATATATCCATAGTTTCTGTTGTCTGTTCATTCTTTTGGCACCTAACCATCACTATCTTATTATACTTTGTTACATATTGAAAGAGGAACAGAGCACATAGCTTAAAAGGAAATGATAATCAGATTTGTGTGAGTCATCTGATTAGCCATACTGAAACAGTAAAGCAATGAAGCAAAATCTTAAAACTGATAGCCAATAAAGGAAAAGAAAACTGAACCTAGAATTTTATATCCAACCAAACTATCATGCACACCCAAAATCATACAATGACATTTTCAAATATACATGGATTCACAATATTTATTACTCAAAAACTCTCTGAAAGAAACCAAAAGATGAAAACGAGCAAAAAGAAAAATAAAACTAGGTTGAAGCAATGGTATAATGAACAATGATAACCAAAACAATAAGTAAATTTACATAATTATGGGTTGCAAAACTTCAAATATTTTCAAATATCTTTTAATATGTCACTCTTGACCCTTAATTCTAGACATTATTGACATGGAAAGTGAGAGGTATAGGTCTGTTTGGAAGATGTAAAGGGAAGCAGAGGTGCATAAAAGATGTTGATATTTGGGAGCTTCATTCGATCCACTGACTTTAGAACTTGCCAGAGAAAAAGTTTAGGTGCATATGTTAAAATTTTTAGGATACAATGAAGAAGTAGAAAAGGGAAAAAAATAGGTAAGGAAAGAGAATAATAAAAATAAAATACAAAATAAAAGAAAAAGTCAAAACATAGAAATAATCACAATCCATGCAGCTGGTTTTTGAATAATCTATATGAAATAGAAGCAACCTAGATGTTCGTCAAAGGATGAATGGTAAACTCAATGTGGTGTATACATACCTTAAAAAGAAAGAAAATCCTGTCACATGGTAAAACATGGATGAACCTTGAGGACATTATGCTAAGTGAAATAAGCCAGTCACAAAAAGACAAATACTGTATGATTCTACTTACATGAGGTATGTAAAGTAGTGAAATTCCTAGAAAAAATGTAGAATTGTGGTTATCTTCAGCTGAAGGGAGAGGAAAATGTGGAGTTATTTTTTAATGGATATAGAGTTTAATCTTGCAAGATGAAAAAGTTCTAGAGGTCTGTTGCACAACAATATAAATATACTCAGCACTACTTAACTGCACACTTAAAAATGGCTAAGATGGTAAATTTTATATTATATATTATTTACTATAATTATAAACTTTTGAATTATTTAAAACAATCTATAAAAGACAGAGTCACTGATTGAGTTTTAAAAATGAAGGACAAAGCACAGCCTTGTAAAGCACAAGTATTGAAACAGAGTTTGTGTTGCAAGGGCCTAAGAGCTAAACTGGCAAGACTGTATATTAATCTTAAAACAAAAAACAATAACCTGAAATTATATCACACAGACTGAACATATTGAACAGAGCAATAAAACTGAAAATCAATAGTAATCAAATGTTTAGAGCTTATCAAAAAAAGAGAAAACAATACAAAACAAAACCTGCAGGGTAGATGCAAAGTGATAATTAGTTGGAATGGTATACAGCCTTGACTATTAATTTTAAAAAGGTATTGAAATAAATGAACTATATCTTGTAATCAGGAGGCAAGAAAGGGAAAAACAAAAATTAACTCAAAATATGAGGAAGAACACAATAAAAGTATAAAGTAAGAAAACAGAAAACAAAAAAAATGAATACAATTGATTATAATAATAGATGGTACCTGAAAAAAATCTAATAAAATAGACAAATTTAGGGCAATTACATGTAATTAAAATGTGAACATACAACTATTAGTAATAAGGTAAGTAAAGGGGGGATATTACTAATTCAAAAAGGTTTGCAAAGTTATGAGATTTTAATTGGTACTATCAGTAATTTTCTACCAATGAATTTGGACATGTCATCTACATAATTGGATAACTTCTCCAGGATGACATAAATTATCAAAACTTGTCCAGGAAGTAGTAGAAAACCACCCAACAGAACAACAATAAAGTTCAATAGGTCATTAAAAACGTATCTATACAGAAGTTGTCAGACTCAAGACAGATTTAAGATAAGGGAGCAGGTAGTCCCCTTTTTATGTAAATACATCAGAATTTAGAAAAATATTAAATCTAATCATCTATTCTCACAGCCTTCAATATCTTGATAACACAAATGGACAATAACACTACAAGAAAAAAATACAATTCAATTTCACTTTTGAACATGAATACAACAGTATCCTAAATAATACATTAATATGTTAGCAAATGGAATCCAACAAGATATTAAAAGAAAATGCATGGCCAGGTGTGGTGGCTCACGACTGTAATCCCAGCATTTGGGAGGCTGAGGCAAGTGGTTTGCCTGAGTGCAGAAGTTGGAGACCAGCCTGGGCAACTTTGTGAGACCCTCTTCTCTACAAAAATGCAAAAATTAGTCGGGCATGGTGTCGTGTGTCTGTAGTCCCAGCGACTCGAAAAGCTGAGGTGGGAGAATTACTTGCGCCCAGGAGGCAGAGGTTGCAGTGATCACACAACTGTGCTCCAGCCTGGGTGACAGAGCTAGACCCTGCCCCCTCCCCCCAAAAAAGAAAAAAAATGCATAATAATATGACATATTTAAAATAGGCTACAAGGGTAATTCAGTATTAGAAAACCCATCATTTTAATTCCCTGCATTAACAACTTTTTATCTAAATAGATGCCCCCAATTTTCCAAATAAAAGTCAATACCCACTAATCTTTATATACATAGTAGCCCCTCCTCATCTGTGGGTTCACTTTCTGCAGTTTTTGTTACATGCAGTCAACCAAGGTCCAAAGATATTAAATTAAAAATTCCAGAAGTAAATAATTTATAACTTTCCAAGTGTGTGCATGCCTTTCTGGTAATGTGATGAAATCAGATGCCATCCTGCTCTACCCAGCCAGGTGTGAATCATTCCTTTGTTCAGCAGATCCACACTGTATATTGTGCTCCCCACCATCAGTCACTTAGTAGTCATCTTGGTTATCAGATCCAGTGGCAAGTGCTTGTGTTCAAACACCCTTATTTTCCTTAGTAATGGCCCCAAGATGCAAGAGCAGTGATGCTAGCTTATTGTTATAATTGTTTTATTTTATTCTTAGTTGTTGTTAGTGTTTTACGGTGCCTAATTTATGAATTAAACTTTATCATAGATATGTATGTGTGTGTATGTGTGTGTATGCCCATGTGTAAGTGTGTATAAACAAATTAGAACTCAAAGGAAAATTCTTAATCTGAAAATGAGTATAAGCAGGAAATCTAAAGCAGAGATCATACCTGAGGGTCACACGTTAGCATAATTATTAAGAGCTCAATTTCGAAGCCTAACTGCCTGAATTGGAATCTGGCAACTCCACCTCTTAGCTGTTGGATTTGTGTCTCTGGCATCAGGGAGTGAGGAAGTGGATATACTCTGCTTCCTTTGCCTCCCATATCTTTCTTTACTTGAAATTCTCTCTCTAACTCTTAATACTAGCTCATATTAGCCTCTTTCCAGGTAGAAAGTGCAGCAAAGAGGCATAAGAGATTCTCCTCATGTAACTGATCTGATTTGAGGTTGGTTTTCAGAAGGACTGATTCAGCTTTACCTCGGCTGCCTCCGTTACAAATGAACCCCTCTCACCCCAAGAGTGTTAGCCTTACTCCATGTAGCACTCATATGGGGTTCACCTGCCAACAGGATTTCCAGGTTGGGTGTACCATCCCTTGGCTTAGGGGCTACCTGGGCAGTCTCATGGCCTTGGTCTCCCTCTGCTGTTCTCCATGCTCTGCCCATAGGGAACCACTAGAGTTCTCTTCCAGATATTGACAGACTCACAGGAAAATAGGGCATTGGTGTGGCCCTTCCTTATTGAACCTTTGGAGCAATACATACTACACTCTTCTCCCTTCATGACCAGCAAGGAAGATGCTATCTCTTCTTCAGTCTTGAGACCAAAAAAAAAAAAAAAACAAAAACAACCCTTAAATATAAATTTCACTGAACACATCTCTTTCACTGCCCCCAGTGTTTAAGATTGAGAACAAAATTCTGTACTTCTAAACATATAGAACACTTTCTAGCAGGTACGATCTCCTTCCAAATTCTCTGTCATATATCTCATTGGTAAAGGCTGTCAGAGCAGGTTAGCCCCACTTGTACCTGAGGTCAGACCAGGAATCTAATGGCAAGAGGCAGGCCCTCTTTAAACTCCACCTTAGAAAAATTGGTAACTTTGTTCTCAACAGAGATCTGTTTCCACCTTTACTCTTGCACTATTTGGTAACCTCAAGGGACAGGAAAAGATTTCATTCAGTAGTTCACACTTTAATAAAACTTTACAGTTGATAAAAAATGAAAATTTTAAAATTACTAGGAGAAAATGTAGAAGACTATGTTCACAACTATGGAGTGGAGAAAACTTTCTTGAGGAATAAAATTTTTTTAACATAAAAACTTGATACAGGGCACTGCCTTATAATCCAGCACTTTGGGAGGCTGAGGCAGGCAGGTCACTTGAGGTCAGGAGTTCAAGATCAGCCTGGCCAACATTGCGAAACCCCATCTCTACTAAAAATACAAAAATTAGCCAGGTGTGTTGTGTGCCCCTGTAATCTCAGCTACTCAGAAGCCTGAGGTAGGAGAATCACTTGAACCTGGGAGGGAGAGGTTGCAGTGAATTGAAATCACGCCACTGCACTCCAGCCTGGGTGACAAGAGCAAAAGTCAACCTCAAAAAACAAAACAAAAAAAAACTTGATATGGGAAAGCACAACAAAATATAAAATTCTGAATGGTTCAAGAGATCATTAAAATGATGAAGGACAAGCTACGGAGTAAGAACAATTTTTGTAATATATGTAACAAACAACATATCAATAAGAAAAGACAAATACCTGAAAGACAAATGGACAAAAATGAAAAAGTAATAAATAGAAGTAAACATATAAATGACCACTGAAAAGATTATTAACTTCTATGGTAATCAGGGAAAGACAAATGGAAGTAACAGTGAGAAAACTTTTTTGATCCTATCAGGCAAAAAAAAAAAAATGTAAAGGCTGAACAAAGCCACAAATGTTGGTGAGACGTGGCAAAATGGGCACTACTACATGCCGTTCATACAAGTAAAAACTGGGAGGCCCACTTTGGGGAGAAATTGAGCAGCATCTTTTAAAACCTAAAAATGTACATACACTTTGACCCAGCAGTTCTACATGGAATCTTCTACTCTTACAGAAAAACTAACACATACTCAAGGAGAATTCTTGAGTCACAATATTCATGTAATTGAAATCACAACTTCCTCCCATATAGGAATAGAAAAACAAAATATGATAAAATCACAGATGGATAGAATAGGCAAAATGAGAACAAAATACTGTACTGGATTATAGTACAGCATTAGGTGCTCCACAGAGGGCCAGTTTCCTTCTTTTTCCATTCAATAAAAATAGAGCATGCTCAATAGTGTTTGAAGCCTTTTTATGAGGGTATGCCTAATTTATGGGTTCATAGTCTACTTTCAGTCTATCTGAGAAACACTTGACAAAGAGGATGGAGGAGAACCCAAAACCTAAATTCAAGCATAATTCATTAACCTGTATGTTATGATTTCTCTTTAAAACTCATCTGACAGTTTTAAAATACTTTGTTTTCCAGTCAAAGGAACTGAAGCACTATTATACTAATTATCTTAGGAAACTGGAGAAAAGAACCAAAGTTCTTTGAAAAGACATTTTTGCCTCTTTGACAAATATTTCAAGGTACAGTAAAATTAAATATCTCATTGTAAAAAGATAAAGTGCCCCCAATTGGGGTATTACTTTCTGAATAATCCTGTAGATATTCCAGTTTGAGTACCAAACGGTAACTCACTCTTGGAGGTTTGTTAGAATCGTAAACTGCCAGAGTACAGTTTTATGAAGGAGAGAAGGACCTCAGACTGAACTCGCCCTATTAAACAGATTAAATTCTAGCTGTGAATTCAGGCTAGGGCCGTGCATTATTGTTTTACTACAGAATAAACATAAATTTACCAATGCAGTGAAGTTTGCAGCTGGTGAAAGTCCATCATTTTCCCAATGGAAACGTTTATTTATTTAACTCTGATTATAAAGTTAAAAAAAAGAATCTAATGCATCTAAGGCAGAAGAATGAGGAAAGAAAACATCTGTAACTTAGAGACAAACATTTGGGACTAAATTTATTCTCAGTTATTTGTGAACTATTTTAATTTGAGTTTGACGGTAGTACTTAAGGTGCATAATTCCACAGGTTAATAAAACAGACCTTAAAAACACAATGTACCTATCAGTGTACAAGTTGCAGTAAAGATAATATTCCTAGAAAAATATATGGCCTTATGAACTGTACCTAACATATGTTTAAATGCAATTATTGATGCAAGATGAAAAGTGTTGGTTTAAATTGACCCACATATTTTATTTTATTTTGAGGTAGAATCTCGCTTTGTCACACTAGCTGGAGTGCAGTGATGTGATCTCAGCTCACCGCAGCCTCTGCCTCCTGGGTTCAAGCAATTATCTTGCCTCAGACTCTTGAATGTCCGGGATTATAGGCACCCGCCACCACACCCGGCTAATTTTTGTATTTTTAGTAGAGACAGGGTTTCACCATGTTGGCCAGGCTGGTCTCGAACTCCTGACCTCAAGTGATCCTCCCACCTCAGCCCCGCAATGTGCTGGGATTACAGGCATGAGCCACAGGGCCCAGCAGACACCCACATATTTTCTTTTAAAAAATTGTGGAAAGATTTCTGGCAAGATGGCTGAATAGGAACAGCTCCAGACTGTAGCTCCCAGTGAGACTGACGCAGAAGGTGGGTGATTTCTGCATCTCCAACTGAGTTACCCGGTTCATCTCATTGGGACTGGTTGGACAGTGAATGCAGCCCATGGAGGATGAGCCAAAGCAGGGTGGGGCATTGCCTCACTAGGAAAGTGCCAGGGGTCAGGGAACTCCCTCCCTCCCCTTGCCAAGGGAAGCCTTGAGGGTCTGTGTTGTAAGGAACAGTGCACTCCAGCCCAGATACTGCACTTTTCTCACAGTCTTCGCAACCATAGACCAGGAGATACCTTCAATCTCATCACCAGGGCCCTCAGTTTCAAGCACAAAACTGAGCAGCTGTTTGAGCAGACATCTAGCAAGCTGCAGGAGTTTTTTTTCATACCCCTGTGGCACCTGGAATTCCAGTGAGACAAAATAGTTTACTCCCCTGGAAAGGGGGCTGAAGCCAGGGAGCCAAGTGATCTGGCTCAGTGGGTCCCACCCCCACAGAGCCCAGGAAGCTAAGATCCACTGGCTTGAAATGATCACTGCCAGCACAGCAGTTTGAAGTCGACCTGGGACACTCAAGCTTGGTGGCGGGGAGGGGCATCAGCCATTGCTGAGGCTTGAGTAGGCAGTTTTACCCTCACAGTGTAAACAAAGCCACCCCACCTGCAAGTTAGAAATGGGCGGACCCCACTGCAACTGAGCAAGGCCACTATGGCCAGACTGCCTCTAGATTCCTCCTCTCTGGGTAGGGCATCTCTGAAAAAAAAAAGGCAGCAGCCACGGTCAGGCGCTTATATATAAAACCCCCATCTCCCTGGGACAGAGCACCTGAGGGAAGTGGGGGCTGTGGGTGCAGCTTCAGTAGACTTAAACATCTCTGCCTGATGGCTTTGAAGAAAGCAGCAGATCTCTCAGCACAACGTTTGAGCTCTGCTAAGGGTCAGACTACCTCCTCAAGTGGGCCCCTGACCCCCGGGCATCCTGATTAGGAGACATCTAGCAGGGGTCAATAGACACCTCATGAAGGAGAGCTCCGGCTGTTATCTGGCGGGTCCGCCTCTGGGATGAAGCCTCCAGAGGAAAAAACAGGCAGCAATCTCTCCTGTTCTGCAGCCTCTGCTGGTGATACCCAGGCAAAAAGGGTCTGGAGTGGAACTCCAGCAAACTCCAGCAGACCTGCAGCAGAGCGGCCTGACTGTGAGAAGGAAAACTAACAAACAGAAAAGAATGGCCATCATTAAAAAGTCAGGGAACAACAGGTGCTGAAGAGGATGTGGAGAAATAGGAACACTTTTACACTGTTGGTGGGACTGTAAACTAGTTCAACCATTATGGAAGTCAGTGTGGCGATTCCTCAGGGATCTAGAACTAGAAATACCATTTGACCCAGCCATCCCATTACTGGGTATATACCCAAAGGACTATAAATCATGCTGCTATAAAGACACATGCACACGTATGTTTATTGCGGCATATTCACAATAGCAAAGAATTGGAACCAACCCAAATGTCCAACAACGATAGACTGGATTAAGAAAATGTGGCACATATACACCATGGAATACTATGCAGCCATAAAAAATGATGAGTTCACGTCCTTTGTAGGGACATGGATGAAACTGGAAAACGTCATTCTCAGTAAACTATCACAAGGACAAAAAACCAAACACCGCATGTTCTCACTCATAGGTGGGAATTGAACAAAGAGAACTCATGGACACAGGAAGGGGAACATCACACTCCGGGGACTGTTGTGGGGTAGGGGGAGGGGGGAGGGACAGTATTAGGAGATATACCTAATGCTAAATGACGAGTTAATGGGTGCAGCAAAACAACATGGCACATGGATACATATGTAACAAACCTGCACATTGTGCACATGTACCCTAAAACTTAAAGTATAATAATAATAAAATTAAAAAAGAAACAGTAGATTAAAAGAAAAAAAAAGAAGCAGTTATAGAGAGGTTATGACTCCAATCATATTAATGCATGAATCTTTTAAATATTATTAATATTTGTATTTATAAATACTCTTTGTAATAGTTTAATTGAAGAATGATGGATTGAATGAGTACTTATTTGTCCAGTAAAGATTGATAAAACAGATGAGTTCATCTTTGCAATTAATTTTCTCCAACATTCTTACACTTGAATACATGGAAGCTGTATTTTCTCATGTTCTGGGAAGTTTGTTGAATGTCATCAAATGTGGAAGCCATGGACAGTTTTGGGAGGCTTGTGCTTTCCAGAGGACATAAATCCGAGTTGGTATACTGGGTGATGAGGGCTCTAAGTAGAACCTTTAGGGTAGATGTTTACCGCAAACCCATTAAGTACTGTATTTACTGAAATTGCTTCCTAATGCCTAGAGGGAAAATGTGGAAGAACTTAGTTTTAAAGAGACAAGAATTCCTGTAAATCTGGTTTAAGTTACTTGATCTGGTGAATAATCTTCTTCTAAAAGACCAGGCCAGGTATGGCGCCTCATGCCTGTAATTCCAGCACTTTGGGAGGCCAAGGCTGGAGGATTACTTCAGCCGAGTAGTTCAAGACCACCTTGGATAATGTAGTGAGACTCCATCTCTACAAAAAAAAAAAAAAAAAAAAAATCGCCATTTTTAACATTATCAAGTAATACTTATTACATTGAAGTAAATGTAGAAAAAAACAAAGCTATAAAAAATGATTCTCTACAGCATACCACTTCATCTGGAGATGAGCAATTTCTCTAGCTCAACAGTAAGAAATAGTTGACTTTTGTCAACTCTTCGACAGTATTTTTCCAGAAATAAGATTTTCTGGAGAAAAGTGTTTTTTTTTGTTTCTCCAGAAAGAGGTGCTGCAATTTTGTGTTTTAAAACTTTTAATAATAAAAAAGGTTTGAGGATAAGAAAACAAAGAAAAAATTATTAGTAGCTTTACATATAATCAATATAATTAGCAATCACTAGATAATTGTCTCTTTACCAATGAAGAATAGAAGTGAATTTTGAAACCATTACACATTATACATATTGCAGTTTTAATTAGCAATGAAAATCAGCCTCAGAGTTAAGTATACCATTAACCATGAACTTAGAAAGATATTGATGGTCATTCTTAAAAGTCTAGTTGACAATTTTCGTGGGTACTTTCATTTGTATAATTTAATATTGAAATAAAACATTTATTATAATTAAACTATTTGAATAAAAATTTTTGCAATGTGCCAGGTGCAGTAGCTCACGCCCGTAATCCCAGAACTTTGGGAGGCCGAGGCAGGCAGATCACGAGGTCAGGAGATAAGACCACCCTGGCTAACATGGTGAAACCCCATATCTACTAAAAATACAAAAAAATTAGCCAGGAATGGTGGAGGGTGCCTGTAGTCCCATCTACTTGGGAGGCTGAGGCAGGAGAATGGTGTGAACCCGGAAGGCGGAGCTTGCAGGTAGTGGAGATCGCGTCATTGCGCTCCAGCCTGGGCAACAGAGCGAGAATCGGTCTCAAAAAAAAAAAAAAAGTTTGCAATTTTACGTTTTTAGTCATTGAAATAATAGATGACTCTTATGCCATTTAAAAAATCACTAAGTACTTGTTTGGTTAGTAAAACTCAAATGCTCAGTTATATATTTGAGCGTGTGAATGTATATTTCATTTTTTTTAATGAACTTCTTTGAATCCAGGGTGAATGACTTTAAAAAGACATCCTGAAGGAATACCAGCACCTTGAACAACCCCATAAGAGAGGACAGAACCCCACTTGTGTGGAGTATGGAAAGGAAGCTCCCCTCAGTTTTGTCTGTGAAAGTAAGGAGTGAGTGTTAAGACAGGATGGGATGTGTGGTGGAATCCATCAACTACTCTTACCAGCTTTATCTACTTTCTCTGGCCCCTTAGAATTTCTGGGGTAATTTATTTTCATAATATAATTCAGAATGCGGATTTTTTTTCCCCTAAGAAAACAGTGACAATCTGTCCATACTTCCATAAGAGTTTTACACTGCTTCCTTAATTTGACATCAAAATTTGCCTGTGTCTTTATGAATGTTGAGGGCTGTAGGAACACTGGCAGACACTAGTATGAGTTTTGGCTGGGTTTCTCTAGGTTTAGATCTCAACGTGGTTATATGAAATCCACAAGCTTAGAGATGGGCTTGAGTGATTTAGAACAAATATGAAAGACAGAAATCATAGTGTTCTAACAATAAATTTATTATGAAATCTATCAATGTTACGCTTATTACATAGGAAATGTACTTCATATTTGGCTTAAATCCATTCTCAAATCTTCATCACCAGATTAACTCCACAAAGATATTGCATTTTACAAATTCCAAGAGATTAAAAGGAGGCAATCCAGACTGGAGAAAGAAATGCAATATAACTTGACACTTGTTTTTCATAGAGAACCGGATTTTCAAATAAATCTTTTTGGTTACGTATCATTAGAGTTGGGCTTAAGATCAGGGCCCATATCACTAGTCACATTAATATGGCCTGAAAGAGTTAATATGTCTTTGAAATATGAATAGCCCTGCTTTTTGGTAGTGCCTGATAAATGGTCTTCAATGTGCTTTAAACTCTTTCTTATTATATTCTCATTACATTCTTCTTTTTAGCCAAGTGATTATGGGAAACTGTCAATTATACTTAATGATGAAAAGCTAAGGTCATACAAAATTGAAATCTACAAAGTAGACAAGCAATTCAATGTAGTTATTAATTTTGTAATATAGAATCATGGCTAAGTGCACAGATTTAAAGGTAGACTGTCTTCCCCAAGTCTAGCTATGTGATTTTGGAATTTGATTTTGTTGTATGAAAAATGAGGATAATAATAAATTTTACATCCCCGCAAGATAATTGTGAGGATTAGAAAAAACATATTTTAGGCTGGGCGTGGTGGCTCACGCCTGTAATCCCAGCTCTTAGGGAGGCAGAGGCGGGAGGATAGCTTGACCCCAGGAGTTCAAGACTTGCCTGGGCAATATAGTGAGACCCCACTCTCCACAAAAAGGAAAAAAAAAAAACGACGAAAAAAGAAAAAAATGTATTTTAGAAGCACTTAGCCATGTCTGGACTATAGTCAACAATCAAATCATATACATAGGTGGCATATATGTCAGTGTATGTAAGAAGGTGCTCTCCATTAAACTGTTTATCCAAGTGGTTCTTGTTTTTCTCATCCACTGACAATTATGGTAATGCTTGGGAGCAAAGAGACTTGAACAATCTAAGGTCGTCATAAATTCAATAATGAAAAACTAGATTTTCTTTTGAGCAGGTCAGAAAAACTATGGCTTTAGAGAATCATTAAAATCACATAATAGTTTAATGTTATTGACAATATTAAAGTATATGGGGTTAAAATACAGTTGGAATAATATCTCAGCTCCAAAAAACTCATTCCACAAGAGATTTGTATCATAGTTGGGTGAGAGGTTTGGGCTAACTGATGTGAATTTAATGGCCTATTCCAGCCCTTGAGTTTAGGTTATACTTTTGGGAGAATGAACGCTGTGGGTTGAATTGTGTCTTCCCAAAATACATATGTATTCATGCAATGGATTCTTCTTGCCTGCTGCTCAGATATCCCAATTATCTGAGACAGTATTACTGCAGTTAAAAAAAAAAGTTTAATTAGTGCAAAGCTGGCCAAGTGAAAGAAAAGGAGTTTATTATTATTCAAATTGGTCTCCCAGATAACTCAGAGGCCGGGGTTTTTATGGATAATTTGGTGGGCAAGGGGTTAGGGAATGAGTACTGCTGATTGGTTGGGAATAAAATCATAGTGTGTGGAAAATGGTCCTCAGGTGCTGAATGTGCCTCTGGGTGGGGGCCACAGGACTGGCTGAGTCATGAGTCCCAGTGGTGTCTGTTGATTGCTGGAATGCAAAAATCTGAAAAGCATCTCAAAAGACCAATCTTAGGTTCTACAATAGTAATGTTATCTATAGGAACAAATGGGGAAGTGACAAATCTTGTGACCTCTGGCCACATGACTCCTGCACAATAAGGGATTATAGAAAAGCAAGCTAGAGGACAATGGCTGATTATCATTTAGCCACATCAACTTTGTAGCAGAATTCAGGCCCCTTCTATAATCTTAATCTTGTGGCCTTTCATAAGTCTTACAAAGGCAGTTTTAGTACCCAACCAAAAATGGGATCAGTTTTAGGTAGGGACTAATATCATCCTTAATTTAAACTATAAAATAAATTCCTCCCATGGTTAGCTCAGCCTAGATCTAGGAATCAGCAAGGACTGCTAGTCTGTGAGGCTGGAGGCAAGATGGAGTCAGCCATGCTAGACTTCTCTCACTGCCATAACTTTTGCAAAGGTTTATGACCCTAAAAAATTATAAACCAAAAGAAAAATGTTTCTCATAGAAATGAATGAAGGGTTCATTTGTTTCCAAATCTTTCTTTCATTCTTTACCTATGTGGGACAATCTGTTTAGGTATCAGATAGTATGCCCATCCACCACCAGCCATCAATTAACGTTCTTTACCCAGCAGGTTTCACTCTGCCAACCCCTTTCCACTCCTAGTCACCCTTTATAAATTAGTCCCATATCTAATGCATCCCTCTCCCCATCCCAGACCACTAATTCATAAATCAAGGTATTTAGGATCAGTGTCTTGTCTGAGTCTATAAGATGCCTGTTCTGTCCTTTACTACTTTGAGAAAAAAAGCGACGTGGCCAAGAGGCATTACTCAATGGTTCAAAACAAGGCAGTATCACAAACTCACCAGGAGCTCCTCTACTTGACTCCTACCAGTTCTTGGATGGTCAAATATCTAATGTATGACTGCTCTCCTACCCATGATAGGTGCTGTGCATGAAGAGCTGTCACCTTTTCTTTTTTCTTTTTTTTCTTTTTTCTTTTTTTTTTTTTTGTTTGAAATGGAGTCTCACTCTGTCGCCCAGGCTGGAGTGCAGTGGTGTGATCTTGGCTCACTGCAACTTCCACCCCCCGGCTTAAGCAATTTTCCTGCCTCAGCCTCCTGAGTAGCTGGAATTACAGGTGCCTGCCACTGTGCCCAGCTAATTTTTGTATTTTTGGTAGAGACAGGGTTTCACCATGGTGGCCAGGCTAGCCTCGAACTCTTGACCTCAGGTGATCCACCTGCCTCAGCCTCCCAAAATGCTGGGATTACAGGTGTGAGCTGCCATGCTTGTCCAAAAAGCTATCACCTTTTCTGACTGTGGTTGGAAAAAATTGGTATTAACATGTTGGGTATTTCCCCCTTACTCTCCCTTAATTATGTGTCTATGAATAATCTTTCTGTATTTAAAAATTATTACTGCAAAGTTTAGTGCTGTTCAGTGTTAAATGCCTCTTAATTACTCTTTAGAGGAATAGCTAAATTATAGTAGGCACTCCATAAATACAGCCAAATACATAAAAAACAGTAAAAGTTTTAAAAGAACTGTCAAGTTGGCTAAAATTACAGACATCTAACAACACTTACAGCACCCAAGAGAAACATAGTAATAAGGAATAAAAACAAGACGCATTATTTAGAAGTTGCTATTATAGTAAAAATTGGCTCTAGTCTAGTCTTATCTTGCAAAATCTTCTCACATTATTCAACACTATACAGGGACTTCTGTCTGTTATGCTTACTTTTTAATCTCCCACTACTTGGCTCATAGAAAGCACTCAATAAAATTACTGAATGAATGAATGAATGAATGAATGCATAACAAAACAATAGAAGCTATTATTGAGTGCATATTAGCGAAATACTGGTTAAATTCCCACATAGACTTTCTCATTTATCTTTACAAATACAAGGAACTTTAGATCACTTAGAAAAATGATCCTTATACAAAAAAAATTGAACCAGAGTAATTACTTGGAGTCTGCAAACACCCACAAAGGTATACAAATACACCTATACAGAAAATGATTTATTTTAGCTAGAACTGTGTAATTCAGTAAAGTATAAAATAGGTGTTTTGTCTAAATTAGCTTGCTAATTTTTGAGGTTTCCATATTATTTTCTTACTTCACAGCAAACCCTGATTAACTTGTGGAAGGTTTAAATATTTAACCTAAATTTTATAATATTTACTGAGGCTGTTGTGGAGAGTAAATGAGATGACGAATATACAACATAGAGAGATGGACTAGCATATATCAACTGTTAAATAAGTGTTAGTTATACTTATTTACTAAAATATTATTATCTCGCAAAGACATAACTCTAAGGCAAATCAATGGTAGATGATTGATGTGTTGATGTCTGTTCTAAGACCTTGGTTCTTGTTTCCTTAGTTTAAAAGAATTTAAACAAGATACACACAGCAAAGGAGATGCAATATAAGTAATTTATTGCAAAAGAAAAATAATATTTTGGAAGTTAAGTGCAGAATAGGCATACACCCTGAGAGAGAGAGAGCTCAGGGCAGACTACTCATCAGGATGAGACAGCAAAGACTGGCACTAGGGAGAATCTCTTTATGGGACTGTTACATGATTATTCATAAGGAAGTGGGAAGAGGTGTTACCAGTAAGCATGTTCTGGGTGGTCCTCTGGGTGCACATGCGCAGTAACTATACAAGCTTGTTCATATGTTGCATGTCTCATTAGCATCTAAAATCTCGACCCAGAGGTGTGTTTTTATACCATTATAATGAGCAAAAAGTCAGTTTGAGGGCAGGTAAAATCAAAGTCCACATGCTCTCTAAACAGGAAAGTACCTAGTGAAGGTAACTTTGTTTGAATGAGCTCCATTACAGTGTGAATGCTGAGGCTTTTTCTGTTGACTCTATAGGCACCACCATTGCTGAATCCCGAAGACATGGTTATTTCATTGATTACCTCTACTGTCTCAAATAGTCAAGATTTGTATTTCAAAGAACAATATATGACTGTAATCATACTGTATTTTCTTCAAAAATGATTCATATTGTTCACTTGAGAAAAATCTTGAAGACTTTAATCATGGGCAGTCTATTACTTTACTCATGGTTGGTCCATTACAAGTTCCCCACGGAAGTTGAGAGGAGTGTGATTACGGAACTCAATGGAAATACAGACAAGTATGAATAACACACATAAGTAAATTTGGATAAAGAAAAATATAAAACAACGTGCAATTTTCCCATGGAAAGATCAGCTTTCCTTAGGTGTAGATAAAATTATCATGAGCACATGCCAACCCTTCTTTTGCAGAGGACAAATATAAGAAGTGTAATCTCTCCCCAAATGTGATCAACATGTTCACAAGTGTACTCAGGGTAGATAAGACACAATACTTACTGTTTGGCTTTAAAAGATGTTTCTTGAAAATTAAATAAGAAGCCTTGAAATCTCAAATCTCTTGCCCTTTCAGAATCTGTTGCCAATGGACAACATTTCTCAAAGCAAACTAAATATGGCCTGAGAATGAATCTGTATTTGAGTCCTTGTGGATGGACTGTAACCTAGCTTAATAGTCAGACAAAATTGAAAACCTAACTTAGGAGTATGCACCTGTAATAATAACCGAGTCTTAGCCAATCCCAGCAGCCATACTTCAACCACTCATAGACTACTAAGTGTTCAAACTGTGTTCAGATAAGGCAAACACCAAGCTGTAACTAATCCAGCTGCTTCTGTACTTCGCCGTTAATTTCTGTACATCGTTTCCTTTTTTTTTTTTTTTTTGTATATCATCCACCACGTGGCTGCGCTGGACTTGCTCAGAATCTGCTGTGATTCTGGGGGCTGCCCAATTCACAAATTTTTCATTACTCAATTAAACTCCTTTAAACTTAATTTGGCTGAAGTTTTTATTTTACCACATTTATGAAGATATGAGAATAACATTAAGGGAATCTAAAAAGTAAGAAGGGTCTAATGATTGTGTCTTTGACCTGCTGAAAGCAAGCTTTCTTCTCTTAAACAGAGAACTATGTTAAGCTGAAAGCTCTTAATGCCCGCTAGATTTTATTCAGGTAGCTGAACCATTACATTCCTTAACATTCCAATCAATTTCTTAGGGAGTATATTCGCTTGGAGTTAATGATAAGGAAAAAAAGTGTGAAGAGTTTCCAGAGTTGAATTCAGTTTTAACTTGCTATTCAAATTAATTTGCTTATGAAAAGCACATAAAAATACTCAGAGCAAGACAGAAATCTCAAAAGGTCAAGATTTTTAGTATATGTTACCTTATCTTTTTACTTTTATTAATATTCACTATAGAATCGACTTGATGGCCAAAAAACTATACTCCAGAGACAAGGGGTTCAATAACAAGAACTATAAAATGTCTTGGAATCAAACTTTTTTCCCTCACTTATGCTTTCCTTTTATTTTAGTGCCTGGGACAATGCTGACAAGAAAATCTTGGGCCAGGCACAGTGGCTCATACCTGTAATCCCAGCACTTTGGGAGGCCGAGGCAGGTGGATCACCTGAGGTCAGGAGTTCAAGACCAGCCTGTCCAACATGGTGAAACCCCCGTCTCTACTAAAAATACAAAAAAAAAAAAAAATTAGCCAGGCGTGGTGGTGGGCACCTGTAATCCCAGCTACTAGGAAGGCTGAGGCAGAAGAATCGCTTTAACCCGGGAGACAGAGGTTGCAGTGAGCTGAGATCACACCAGTTCACTCCAGCGAGGCAACAGAGGGAGACTCTGTCTCAAAGTAAGTAAATAAATAAATAAATATATAAATAAGAAAATCTGACAAGGAGTATTTGGTTCATATTCTTGAAACAAAGGCAAGGATTCTCAGATATGTACATTTCTTTCACAACACAACAAAAGCAACAGGTCCATGACTTGTGAAAAACTGTTGATTCTTTTCTGACATAATCCAAAAGAGCTGTATAAATAGTATGTTCAGCAAAAATGTGAATACTGTTTCTTAACACTGAGTTATGTTTTCACTCATTGCTTATTAAAATTGCCAAGAAAGTAAAGCAGGGTCAAGAAAATTGCAAACCTGGAAGGAACTCCCGGAAGGTTTAGGTGAACATTCAAAAGAACAAAATTGGAGCCAGAAGTTGCAAGACAAACCTTCGCTAAGCCTTTATAAAGGGCAAGTTTCCTTGGGTGCAGGTGAGAGTATGTGAAACTACTGGGCTAGTTTTTGGCTAAGTCTCAGGGTGTGGGTCTGGAAGGTGACACCCCACTTTATTAAAATTGCCTTTGACAGTTCTTATACTTCCACAGCAATCGATCAGAATTAGAAGAGTCTCCTTGTGACATTAGGAGGGATAAGGATTAAGACGAGGACGTGGTATCACTGCAGGGCACGGGCAGGGTCATATAATGCCCTGTGTACTACATTCTGCTTCTGAAAGGTTGAGCTTCTCGACTCCTTTTTTTCCTTCACAGTCTGGTGTTGACAGTAACAGGACAGTTGGGGATATAAGGCCTGGAACAAATTGCATTGACATCAACTCAACGCAAACCACATGTTCACTACTGATTTTGAACTTTGTGTTTCTCAAAAGAAATCAAAGACATAATCTACTTTCTTCAACAATTAAATGAGACTTTTGTCAGTATTTAAGAAGGCTCTCCCACCCTTAGAGAAAATGCTACCCCTTCACAACCCCCCCATTCTATAATGCTGTTTTCTTTGCCTACACTTTTGATGATTTTCAAAACATATTTTTTCTCTAATGTATTTTAGTTTGTTATGAACAAATGATTTATAAAGAAAAAAGTTGGTAACATTTGCTTCTAGAAGTTATTTCAAAACCATTTTACTTTAATCAGTATCAGTTTAGCCTATTATTTTCTTAAGTCTCAGAAATTGTAAGAGTATCATCGTACCCAGCTAAGTTAAATTTAGGTTGGGTCAGATCTGGAAAACTTTTTTTGATCACCAGAAAGATACTTATTAAAGTGACATTATGCTGTTAGTTTGCTACTTTACATGGAAGTGGCTTTGATTAAAATTATTTCTGGATTTTCTAGTGTGTTTTCTCCCATCCTATTCATATTTTAAATAACATTACATGGAATATTGTCTTCCCTCTCATCCTAGGTTCCTCGATCCTCAATCAACCTCAAAAATAAATAAATACATAGAATTTTTATAGGAATCAACTACATGGGTACTGGGGAAAGGACACACGCTCTGCTGTTTTCCCCCGACTTGTATTTTCAAACATGCCTGCTCTCATCCACCAAGCTATTTTGCCTCCATTCCAAGCCTTTACCATATACATTATTAAAGTTCTGTTTTCTCTTACCATGTGAAACATAGACACATAGGATAATTAATTACCTTCCTCATCGTTTCCTTAAGTAACACTGAAAATTACAAAGGTATTTAAGGCAGGGATTCATCTTTAAAGTACTTTACAAACCTAAGCTAATTTGCCATTGTAGTTCTGCAGAATAGCTATTATCCTCTCTTCACAAAGGGTAAGCTAAAAGGTTAAGTGAAGAGCTTAAGGCTACTGAATAAGTTAATACTCTTTCTCAGAGTAGATCACAGAAATGCCAGGTTCCTGCCTTTAAGCTCCGATTAGAAGATCACATTCATAAAAATGACCCGTTGAAAAGTCTGAATAAGGGCACATTTTATTGAAGGCATTTTCTCTTCTTTAAAAATAACTACATAAAATATGTACCTGAACTACTAAATTTTTCAATATAGTTTTCTGAACACGTTTATTGTAGAATACTTGAAATATATGAAGAATTTTTTTAAAAGCCACACACCATTCAGAGATAATAATAAACATTTATGTAAATGTATATTTGCTTTACATAATTTTTCTATTTTACAAAGTTGAGGATATGCTTGAGTTGAGGTTTATACACTGCTTTTTTTTTCACTGAAATATGTGTGTGTGTGTGAATATATTTCCATGCCAATTGATTTTTTCCTAAATCATAGCAAAGGCAAAGTCTCAGGAATAAACAAAAAATAGGCAGACTAGAACCAAGGATACACTTTGAGGACAAGAGCAAATGTTTGCATAAAAGGGAGTTTGGAACCAGAAACATGAAGGCTTTGAAAGCTGAACCAAGGAATTTGGATTTGATGTTTTCACTCTCAAACCTGAATATCTCTACCTTTGAGTGCATAATTTCACCCAATGCTAAGAAATTAAAAACATGAAGGACAGCCATCAAGCAAACATTGATTGAGATCTTCCTATGTGCCAGGCACTCCCCACAAACCGCCAGGGGTGGGACCAGGTTCTGTGGGGCCTAAAGCTTATTCAGTTGAGGTGGGGGAAGGGAGTACTTTCAGGAAAAATAATACAAAATTACAAATACAACATTAAATTTGAAAGCGAGAATTTATTTAGAATGAGAAAAGAAATAATACATTTTAAATTGTAAATAGCTGAAAAAACAGGTATGTGCATTTTACAGTACATAAATTATATCTCAAAACTAATTTTAAAAAGCCAACAAAACTACAAACATCCCAAAATCCAGAAAAAAGATGCAATATTTTGTACACACTTATGTAATAATCTTGTTGCCTTATTTTTTGGCTGTACTCTTCTTGATTGCTGTTTCCAATGACAAAGATTTAGTGATACTGTTTTCCACAGAAACAAAAGAAAGATAATTTAGACTTTTCCCTACCATGATTGCTAGAAACTTGTTTTTATTATGTCAAAAAACAAAATTTAAACAAATTTTCAGTTGAATAATCTAATTGGCTTTGATTAGTGATTCATGATTCAGGCAGAATCCAATCTATGAAATAGAAAGGCACTCCTCTGAGCTGGCAGAACAGTTGATTTTGTAAAGTAGCTTGAGCAGGAACAAGGAAATAGCACAGTACAAAAAAGTGGATTGGTTAACATTAGGTTACTGCAGGTTACTTTCCTAGTAAGGGTTAAAGCTTACTAGGGGGACTTTCTTATCATGCCAGCTTGAGTAGACGAGGTCCCTTTTCTATGGGTTGTTGCGAATCTCCAATATTTTTTGAAAACTGGCTAGTTTTAAAGTTTGGTTTGATTCCGTGGCCCTGAGCACACGTGACTCCATTCTGGTTTGGTCTGGTCTGTTGGACCTAGTGCAGGGTCTTAGTCCAAAACAATGACCAATTGTAAATTTTATTTAATAGTTACCGACAGTTTATAAAAGTAATTTTAGCTTTAGAAATAATTATTGGTATGTCATATAAATATTTGGAATTTTTTGTCAAGTTTGAAGAAAGCCCTACTTAAAAAATATTTATCAGCTTCACTTCAGGGCATTTGAAGTGTGTGTGTGTGTGTGTGTGTGTGTGTGTGTGTGTACGTGCATGCAGGGAGTAATCACATGCATTAAACTGACTGTTAGCCAGTTTGTTATAGATATCCTTGGTTGTAGTGGTGTTTATTGCATTTTATGTTACCTTTGTCACTGTCACTATTTAACACCCAATCAGCAAGAAATATAAATCCTTTTCCAGAGTGTATATGATTTACTTCTCTTCATTAATTTGATTATCAAACAATCCAAGAGCCTGTTTATCCTAATATTCAAACCTATCTCTTCCTTTTAATTTCTCTTTTTGAAATGATATTATGTATTTTTTGCTACAACGTGTTTCTAAACTTCAGAAAAATTTATGTGAATCTCCTTACTCATCAACACTTTTGTTTCATATTTCATTAATTTGCGGGCAAAATCTTAATTACTTTTTAATAAATAAATTTAAAGATAACAAAAGAAGTATCCCCTTTATATATGTCCAAATTAGAAGTTCATAAATTTTCACTTGCTGTATTGAAACATTCCAAAATGTCTTTCCAACATGCAGTTCAAATGACATATTAGAGCTTGATCAAATATGACATATGCATGAAAAAGAAAAAATTATGGTATACTTATAATTGCATATTATGTAACATATATAATTATATATTATGTATTATACATTGTGGAGTAATGCATAATACCTATAGATTGGCTTCTGATTGTGTGAATTTCAAACCTAGTTCCTCCATCATTATAGACATACTTCACAGAACATCCTCACATTATGACTGCCGGTCCTGCAATGTTTTGTCATGGCAGAGGTGGAGGTAGCTGTATTCCTGAAATTATTTCTACACTAGGGACAGCTGGTGATGACTAAACTATATAGGAAGTAGTGTGAGCCAGTAAAAATTTCCCCATAACCATAGACTAAATGGATTTCCAACTTAGCTTCCTTTACTGCATCTCAAAAACACCATGGATCATTCTAACCTCATCCAAACTGAGGGAACAGTGATGGAGGGCAAGTTGGACTAGAACCATCAATCTTATCCACAGAAACAATGTAGATAAAACATTATATTTTTTAAAATTTTATAAAAAACATATAACCATATGAATAGATTTATACCAGCCCCGCCCTACCTCCCAGAGTCTTGGAAGGCTCCTGTGGAAGTGAGAGGTTCTGAAGTTCAAACTTCATTAGTTTTATGGTAAATCTGCCTCTTATTAGTTCATTTACCCCTCATAGTAGCCCTATGAGAAAGCACTTTCATCATCTCCAGATGAGGGAATTCAGAAGTGTCAAGTTTCTTGACCAAGGTCACACAGCTAGCAAGGGCTGGAGCCAAGATTTAACTCCAAGTGGTTGATTGTGGAACACAAAACATATAATGAGACACCTACCGTGGGCCAGAAGGTACGTTGAGCTCCTTACGTTCATGGCTTAATCTCCTAAGAGTATTACATTATACAATTAACCCTTGAACAACATGGATTTGAATGTCACTGGTACACTTATAGGTAGATTTTTTCATTCAAGTTTACATGAAGTGTGCCTGCCTCTCCTGCCTCCCCTTCTACCTCCTCCACCTCTACCAGCTCTGCCATTCCTGAGACAGCAAGACCAACACTTCCTCTTACTCCTTCTCCTCAGCCTACTCGATGGGAAGACAATGAGGATGATGAGCTTTATGATTATCTACTTCCACTTTATGAATAGTAAATATATTATCTCTTTCTCATAATTTTCTTAACATTTTCTTTCCCTAGCTTACTTTATTATAAGAACACAGTATATAATACATATACCATGAAAAATATGTATTAATTCAACTGTTTATGTTATTGATAAGGATTTAGACCAACAGTACACTGTTAGTAGTTAAGTTTGGGGGGAGTTATATGTGGATTTTTGACTGCATGAGAGAGTTAATGCCCCTTACCTCCATGTTAAGTGTCAACTGTGGGTATTACTATCCCCATTCAGTAGATGGGGAAAATCAAGGAACAAAGAGACTATTATCTATTCAAGGTCACCTAGCTGATGATGAGTGGAGTGGGATTCAAATGCTAGTCTGTTTACAGAGCTGGAACACTCAACCACTTCAGTACACTGCCCCAAACACTGGCCTTACATCACGGTGATTATATGGGTATATCATGAAGTAAAGTGGAGATTTCATTCTTAAACACTTTTTAAATGAATTTTGTTTTAAAACAAAATAAGAGAAATAATGTTTGCATTTGCAGAGAGTTCCTTGGGCTAGGCTTTTGAACCTCTTATAAGAGATATGCACATACTTTTCCTGATTTGGTGTACTTTGAGGAAAGTTAACATAGACAGTATGAGCATTGTGGATTTTTGCATAGAGAGTGGCCTAAAAAAACATTGTTTTAAGACAATTATAAGGAAAGTTTGGGCTTGGAGGAAAATAAGTAAATTAGAGTAGAATTGAAGTGGCACAGGGGAGTCAAAAGGCAAGATACATGTTGAAGAGAAAAAAATTGGTGAAAGACAATATAAAAGACAAGAGTTCAAAAGTAAAGTGGAACAGAAACTAGAGAGTGGGATAAGAATAAGTTTTTTGAGGGAGAGGAAGATAAATTCAGTTTTGGAAATGAATTAGCATGGAGTCTTTGGACCTGCATGAAACTTTTGAAATCATCTAGGATGATCTCTAAATCCAGTTTCCTTATTTGATTGTGGAGAGAATACTGAGACCTCGACAGTGAAATGATTTATTCAAGGTTATCGAGTGGTAAGAGTTAGAGCCAGATCTTAAGCTGTAGTGGTGTTCAGGTAATATTAAAAACTGTCAGGAGAAACGTCCTGTTGAAACTGAGGAAATGAGGACCTGAAGTGCAGGCAAAAGACAAGAAATTTCATGTTTATTTAGGAATTATCTTAAGAGATGTTGGTCAAAATTCTGCAATTAGATAAGATCATCAAAGTTGAGCGTTCATAAAAGGATGAGCAGATGTGCTCAGACACAAGTGGGTACAAAATTAGGGTGGGGGATGAAACCAGAGTATTGGACAAGAGGAGGCAGTGTCAGTAAGGGGATAGAAGAGTGAGACTCAACAAAACAAAGAAGAAACTTAAACATTGGAGAGAACTAGAAGTTAAGCCAAGGAAAGAAATTTTAAGATGGTCTGGGAAGCCCAAAGAGCCAAATGCCTAGGAAAAATCAAAGATGAGGACTGAGAAAGAACCATCTGAATTTTTCAAAAAGTAGTGAGAGCTATTATAATTTTGCTAGGGTTTTCTTTTTTTTTTTTTTTTACAGAGCCTAGCTCTGTTGCCTAGGCTGGAGTGCAGTGGCACAATCTCAGCTAACACTGCAAACTCCGCCTCCCGGGTTCATGCCATTCTCCTGCCTCAGCCTCCCAAGTAGCTGGGACTACAGGTGCCCACCACCACGCCCGGCTAATTTTTTGTGTTTTTAGTAGAGATGGGGTTTCACCGTGTTAGCCAGGATGGTTTCGATCTCCTGACCTCGTGATCCGCCCACTTAGGCCTCCCAAAGTGCTGAGATTACAGGCGTGAGCCATCGTGCCCAGCCAATTTTGCTAGGTTTTTAAGAGTTGAAGAGAAAGGAATTTGAGAACCTATGTGCCAGAAATTATGATAGGGATGTTCATGCAAACATACATACATTTATTTATTTATTTATTTATTTATTTATTTATTTATTTATTTTTATTTTTTTTTTTTTGAGACAGGATCTTTCTGTGTTGCCCCGGTTGGAGTGTGTGGCTATATTCACTGGCACTATTGTAGCATGCTGCAGCCTTGAACTCCTGGCCTCAAGCAATCC